>NW_022910770.1:0-6030 GCF_012274545.1 Fukomys damarensis | reverse complement strand
ACATATAAATTTTCTGGTTTGTGAATTCCTTCCTTATTATCTTCACCAGTCCTAACCCTAACCGTAATGCACAACCTGATTCCTAAGTCCCCATAAGGTGGTACTTGAAATGCTCTACTGTGGATAAGCCTAACGTGAAATCTCATGCTGATACTAACTAGGTGACTCACCCTGAATACCACGGTAGAGAAATTCCAACGCTATCACTCACTGGAATCCTAATCCTAACCCTAACACTAACCCTGAGCCTGGAGGAGGGACTTGTATTCCTACATCATTCTTAGCACGGAATATGAAATGAACATTAGCCCTCCCCCTCAAGCTTACACTACACTGCACAGAGAGTGAAATGGGGAGCCTATGACGTCCAAGAAATGCAGCTCTAACCCTACTCGCTGGCCAGTCACTACGCTTTATACCTAGGGTGCAATGTTCAGGTCCTTAGAAACACACAGTAAATCCCACCTTCATAAAATTCACTGCCGACACCTTCCCTCTCACGTGCAAACTATCTAGAAAGTGAATTCCCTCTGTATCGTCCTCACCAATCCTAACTAACCCTAACCCACAATATTTTTCCTAAGTTCACATAGGGTGGAATTTAAAATGCTCCACTATGGCTACGCCTATCGCGAATTCCCATGCTGCTAATAAATAGGAAATCCACACCCCAAAACCCAGGTAGAGAAATTCCAAGCCTATCACTCACCGGAATCCTACCCCTAACACTAAAACTAACCATGACCCTTGAGGAGAGATATATATTGCTACATCATTAGTAACACTGAACGTCAAATTAAAACCAACATTCACCCTCTCACACACACTACACTGCACACGGAGTGAAAAGGGGATCCTATTTTATCCCCTAAATCTAGTTCCAACCCTACTCACTGTCCAGTCACTACCCATTATTTCTAGGGTTCAATGTTCAGGTACTTAGAAACATAAAGTATATCCCACCTTTATGACAATCACTGCCCGCACCTTCCCTCTCACATGCAAACTATCTAGAAAGTGAATTCCCTCCATATCATACTTACTAATACTAACCATAACCCTAACTCATAGCCTGATTCCTAAGTTCCTATAGGGCGGTACTTGCAATCTACCACTATAGCTAAGCCCAAGGCGAAATCTCATGCTGCTACTAACTGGGAAACACACAATCCAATTCCCTGGAGGATAAATTCCCTAGCCTATCACTCACTGGAATCCTACCTCTAAAGCTAAAACTAACCATTACCCCTGAGGAAGGACTTATATTCCTACCTCATTCCTAACACTGAATTTCAAATTAACACCAACACTCACCCTCAAACACACACTACACTGCACAGGGAGTATAATAGGGAGCCGACTCAGTTCACTAAATCTAGCTCTAATACAACTCGCTGGGCAGTCACTACCCATTATATCCAGGGTGAAATGTTCAGGTCCATCTAAAACTACAGTGCATCCTACCTTCAAAAATGTCACTGACCTCAACTTAGCTCTCACATCCAAACTGTCTGCTATGTGATTTCCTTCCTCATCCTGCTCACCAATCCTAACCCTAACCCACAAAGTGTTTCATAAGTTCCCATAGGGCAGTAGTTGAAATCTTCCATGGTGGCTAATGAGAAGGTGAAATCTCATGCTGATATTAAGTAGGAAACTCACACCCCAATACCCAGGTAGAGAAATCACAATATTACGATGCACTGGAATGCTAATCCTAAACCTAACCTTAACCCTGATCAATGAGGAGGGACTTCAATTCCTACATCATTCCTAACACTGAAGGTCAAATGAACAGTATCCATCCCAAATGTATAAGACACCACCAAGGAGTGAAATGGGGAGATTGTTCCATCCCCTAAATCTAGCTCTAACACTAGTCGCTGGCCAATCACTGCCCAGTATATCTGGGTGCAATTTGCAGTTCCTTGGAAACACACAGTACATCGCAACTTCATAAAAGTCACAGCCCTCACCTACCCTCTCCCATGCAAACTATCTGGTATGTGAATTCCTTCTGTATCAAGCTCACCAATCCTAATCCTAACCCTAACCCACAACCTGATTCCTAAATTCCCATTTGGAAGTATTTCAAATCCAGCATAAGCCTAAGGCAAAATCTCAGGCTGCTTCTAACTAGTAAACCCACATCCCAATTCCCAGGTAGAGATATTCCAAGAATATCACACCGAAATCCTACCAATAACAGGAACACTAATCCTGAACTTCGAGGAGGGACTTATATTCTAATATCATTCCTATCACCGAACGTCAAGTTAACACCAACACTCATTCTCAAACACACACTACACTACACAGCGAGTGAAATGGGGAGCCTATTTCATCCTGTAAGTCTAGCTGAAAACCTACTCGGTGGCCAGTCACTATGCATTATAATCTAGGCCTTAATGTTCAGGCTCTGGGAAACTCATATAACATTCCACCTTCAAAAAAGGCACTTCCCTCACGTGCCCTCTCACATGCAAACTATCTGGAATGTGAATTCCCTCCAAATCATGCTCAGCAATCCTAACCCTAGCCCTATCCCACAACCTGATTCCAAAATACCCACAGGGCAGAATCTGAAATCTAGCACTGTGGCTAAGCCAAGGTGAAATCTCATGTTGATACCATGTAGGAATCCCAGAGCCGAATTCCCAGGTAGAGAAATCCCAAGGATATCCTACTCAGGAATACTAACACTAACAAAAACACTATCCCTGACTCTCGAGGAAGGATGTATATTCCTACATCATTCGTAACACTGAACGTCAAATTAACAGCAACCCTTAACCTCAAACACACACTGCACTACAAAGGGAGTCAAAAGGGGAGACCATTCAATAGGCCAAATCTAGCGAAAACGATAATCGATGGCCAGTCACTACCTATTATATCAAGGCAGAAATTTTCATGTGCATGGAAAACCACAGTCCATCCTACCTTCCAGAAATCAGTGCCCTCAACCTACTTCGCACACCCAAATTGTCTGGTATGTGAATCCCTTCCGTACTGTGCTCACCAGTCCTAACTCTAAATCTAAACCACAACCAGATTCCTAAGTTTCCATAGGGCAGTACTTGAAATCCTCCACAGTCAAGAAGCCTAAGGTGAAATCTCATGCTGATAATAATTAGGAAACCCAAACCCCAAAAGGCAGGTAGAGAAACTCCAAGGCGATCACTCGCTGGAATCCTACTCCTAACCCTAATTCTAAGCCTGACCCTGGGGAGGGACTTCTATTCGTACATCATTCCTAACACAGAAGGTCAAATGAAAACGAGCCCTCTCCCTCAAAGGTACACTACACTACACCGGGATTGAAATGGGGAGCCTGTTAGGTTCCCTAAATCTAGCTGGAAATCTACTCTCTGGCCAGTCACTATGCCATATATCTAGACCTCGATGCTCAGGTCCTTGGAAACACACACTTCATAATAACTTAAAAAAAGGTACTGCCCTCACCTTCCCTCTCACATGCAAACTATCTGGAATGTGAATTCCCTCCATATCATGCTTACCTATCCTAACCCTAACAATAACCTACAACCTGATTCCTCAATACCCACAGGGTGCCACTTTAAATAAAGCACTGTGGTAAAGCCAAGGCGAAATCTCATCCTGATACTATCCAGTATCGCACAGCCCAATACCTAGGTAGAGAAATTCCAAGGCTATCACTCACTGGAATCCTAACACTAACCTTAACCCTATCCCTGACCCTCGAGGAGGGACTTACATTCCTACATCATTCCCAACACTGAAGGTGAAATGGATATGAGCTCCACCCCTCATCTCTAAAATGCACTACACAGGGAGTGAAATGGGGAGTCAGTTCCATCCCGTAAATCTAGCTCTAACCCTACTCTCTGTCCAGTCACTACTCATTATATCTAGGGTGCAATGTTCAGATCTTCGGAAACAAACAGTACATCCCAACTTCATAAAAGGCACTGGTCTCACCTTCCCTCTCCTATGCCAACTATCTCCTGTGTGAATTCCTTCAGTATCATGCTCACCAATCCTAACCCTAACGCTAATCCACTACATGATTCCCAAGTTACCATAGGGCGGAACTTGAAATGCAGGACTGTGCCTAAGACTAAGGTGAAATCTCATGCTGCTACTGACTAGGAAACCCACAGTCCAATACCCAGGTAGAGAAATTCCAAGCCTATCACTCAGTGGAATCCTAGCCCTATCACCAACATTAATCCTGAACCTCAAGAAGGGACATATATTGAAACATCATCCTAACACTGAACGTCAAACTAACACCAATGCTCACTCTCCAACACACACTACACGACATAGGGAGTGAAATGGGGAACGCATTCGTCCCCAAAATCTAGCTGTAAACCTACTCACTTGCCAGTCACTACCCATTATATGTAGGCGTAAATGACACGACCAGAGAAAAACACATTATTTCCCACCTTCAAAAAATACACTGCAATCCACTTCCCTCTCATATGAAAGCTATCTAGAATGTGAATTCACTCCTATTATATCCAGCTAGTATTGTTCAAGTGTGTGAAAAACCACAGTCAATACTATCTAGAAAAAAGTCACTGCCCTCAACTTACCTCTCACATCCAAACTGTCTGCTATGTGAATTACTTCTGTATCATGCTCACCAGTCCGAACTCTAACCATAACCCACAGGCTGATTCCTATGTTCCCATATGGCATTACATGAAATCGACCATTGTGGCTAATCTTAAGGTGAAATCTCATGTTGATACTAACTAGGAAAGTCACATCTCAGGTACACAGTAATAAATTCCAAGCTATTACTCACTGGAATACTAATACTAAGCCTAAACCTAAGCCTAACACAACAACAACCTGAGTGCTAACACTGGAAACCTAACCCCTTACCAATAACCCTAAATATAATCCACCTAACCCTAACACTAACCCTAATGCCAAACCCAACCAAAAAGCTAACTCTAAATCTAACTCAAAACTAACCTAATACAATCAAAACTAAACCTAATACAATCCTAACCCAAAACCTAACACTAAACCAGAACATTAATCCGAACTCCTAACCCTTACACTAACCCACCAAACCCTAACCCTAACCCCAACGCCAAAACCCTCACTAATCAAACCAAGTCACTAACCAAAAACAATCCCCTAAACGTAAACCTCAACATCAACCTCACCCTTACCCTAAACCTAAAGCTGTAACCCTCACACTCGCCCTCACCCTCTAACACACACCCTCAACCTCACTATCACCCTAACACTAAAACCTTACCCTAGCACCAACCCCAAATTCAACCCCAACCCTAACCCTAACCCAACCCTAAGCCTAACCTTAACCCTGCCCCTACCCCTAACCCTAAACCTAACCCTAACCCTAACCCTATCTTGACTACACTGTACTGCTATGGAGTGGTTTCGCTGTACTGCTTATGGAGTGGTTAGCAATGCATTCCACATATCATCACTCTGCCAGCTATGTAGCAGTCCTCTGAGGACTGGTCAGCCAACAGTGCTCTTGCCCTGGTCCTTTGCGCCACCTGGTGGATGATTTTAGGATTGCTATGTGTGGAAACATGCCTCAGGGAACAGTCATACAGAGGTCTGGCCAGTATTGCTAAGCATGCAACAAGTCTGCCCTCGGTGCAGCTTATAGGCAGGGCTCCCTTGAGGACCATTTGGACACACAGTCAGCACACCCTTGCCCCCGCCTGCTCCTACTGAACAAAGGAGCAGTATCTAGGACCAGAATAAGAAGGCCCTTCCCCTAGAAATCAAATAACAGAAGGTTCGAGCCACCAATAAAGACACTGAGAGCCTGCATTCAATGTTAGCTGCCTCCCGAAGAATGACTACGACCCCTTAACAGCTGGGACAGTCTTCACTCATAACTCTCTGCATGTCACAGACATAGGGGACTAGTTAGCTGCACAGTGACCCGGCCCTCATGGCTGTCTCCTAAAGGGATATGATTACGGAATATTTTGCAATGCAGCGAGACTGTCCTCAAGCTGGCAGAGAAGCAGCATGCTTGAGAGG
>NW_022910769.1:0-235 GCF_012274545.1 Fukomys damarensis | reverse complement strand
GAAAGAGTTGAATGAATCATTATTTTCAGATGACATGATCTTCTACATAGAAGATACAAAAAACTCCATTAAAAAGACTCCTAGAATAATCAAATTCAGCAAAGTAGCAGGATACAAAATCAACACACAAAAGCCACTAGTATTCCTGTACACCAATAATAAACTCATCCATAAAGAAATTATGAAAACAATACTATTCACAATAACATCAAGAAAAATTAAATACTTAGGAATT
>NW_022910768.1:0-203 GCF_012274545.1 Fukomys damarensis | reverse complement strand
TGGTCAGAGTGTGGTTAGGAGAACTGGGCAGATTTGGCCAACCCTGAGAGCTGCGGTGCCTCTTGTTCAGAGACAGGAGTTGAGGTGTGTGATCCCTGCAAGCTGGTGTCTCTCTAGAGAACCCAGGCCCCGCATACCCCCTACTTGGTGTTCTGGAAAGTTGTTACTCAGTGATGGGTACTGTCCATATTTTTGCTTGGTGA
>NW_022910767.1:0-280 GCF_012274545.1 Fukomys damarensis | reverse complement strand
AGGGTAAAGGCCTTATTTAAGATAAAATGGATTCCACCATCCACTCCTGAACATGTACTGCTCCCGTGTAGTCTGCGCCTCCCAGCAGACAGTCTTCTGGCCTTGGTCTTCATCAGCATGAGGGACTTCGTCAGCACTGTTCCACACTGTTTACTTCCCTGGGCATTTACATGAATTTGTCCTCATTTAAAAAAATTTTTTTAAATATAATTTATCATGGTGAGACGGCAACGCTACGGGCGACCAGGGCAGCTCCAGGAGAGGGAGAACCAAACCTTCC
>NW_022910766.1:0-218 GCF_012274545.1 Fukomys damarensis | reverse complement strand
AAGTGAACTATTTTTGTTTAGTTTTAAAAACAATGTGTTTAAAAAAAACACAAGTTTTTTTTTTTGGGGGGGGGATACAACTGGAATGATTTACAAGGATTATTGCCTGTAGAAACTATATGCATTATTCTAGCTTGATCTACTCATAACTCAGCTTAGGCACTATGAAGAGTTGTTGTATAAAACTTGTGTTGAGGCTGGGGATTTAGCTCAGTGGT
>NW_022910765.1:0-272 GCF_012274545.1 Fukomys damarensis | reverse complement strand
AGCGATAGGGTCAGGGTTAGGGAGACGATTTCGGAGAAGGATAGCCTTGAAATTTCGCTACCTAGATATTGGGCTATGGGTTTCCTAGTTAGTATCAACATGAGATTTCACCTGAGCCTTAACCACAGGGAATGATTTCAAGTAACGCCTTATGGGAATCTAGGAATCAGGTTGTGGGTTAGGGTTAGGGTTAGGATTGGTGAGCATGCCACGGACGAATTCACTTTCCAGGTAGTTTGCATGTGCGAGGGAAGGTGAGGGCAGTGACTTTT
>NW_022910764.1:0-223 GCF_012274545.1 Fukomys damarensis | reverse complement strand
CTCTGGAAGACATTGGCATAGGAAAAGACTTTATGAACAAATCCTCAGTAGCATGGGAACTAATAAAAAAGAGCAACAGCTGGGATCTCATCTTATTAAAAAGCTTCTGCACTGCAAAAGAAACCATCAACAGAACTAAGAGACCAACCTACAGTGTGGAAAAAAAATTTTTACCAGCTGCTCCTCAGACAAAGGATTATTATCTAGAACATATAAAGAACTC
>NW_022910763.1:0-238 GCF_012274545.1 Fukomys damarensis | reverse complement strand
AGATATATTGTTGTCCTTATTCCTGCACTCTGTATATAACCTTTGAAGTTAATAGTTTTGTAAGGATTGTATGGTCATTCTATGTCCTCTGGCTTCACTTGAAACCTTCTCCAATACTTTCACTTGTCTATTCCTCTCTTCCTAACTCATTCTAAGCCCCCATCCTAAATGATAAAGATGCTATAATGAAAAGCATATTCACTGCAAATATATTTTGGGCTGCTTCTTGATATTAATT
>NW_022910762.1:0-310 GCF_012274545.1 Fukomys damarensis | reverse complement strand
GGAAAGGGCCTATTTTTAAATTGTGCTCTCTTTTCATTTTTATAAAAATTTTTGTGTATGTTGTTACAAATATATTGTCCTATGAAAGGTAGGCACATATATTCTAGTATTGCAGGTGGATACATGAATTCTATTTTGTCAGTTTTAAATTCTTTATCACCATAGAATCATACTGCACATTCAGTATGTCGATGCAGTATTGGTGCAGTGTGGATGGATATCTGGTATAATGCAAAGATTGAGCCCTTATAAATAGGAAAGCTAAAAACATGAGGAATGTGAATGTGAACATATCAGTAGAGTATGATGT
>NW_022910761.1:0-447 GCF_012274545.1 Fukomys damarensis | reverse complement strand
AGTAAGTGAAATCTACAGCCTTTGACTTTCTATGGGTGACATCTCACGTCAAAGAATGTCCTCGGGGATCACCTGTACTGTGGGGTGTGACCAAATTCACTTCCTTCTTAAGGCTGCGTGATCTTCCTCACGCGCTCAGACCAGGTTTTGTTTTTCCAATCACCCGCGGACGGACTTTTGCTTCCACACACTCGCCGTTTTGAACAGTGCTCCCTTGCACATGTGTGTGCAGACATCTCTGCCAGATCCAGCTCTCAGTTCTTTCAGATATGTCCTCAGAAATAGGATGTGCGGGTCAGGAGTTTGAGGCCAGCCTGGGCTTCATAGTGAGTTCTAGGCCAGCCTGTACTACACAGCAAGTCCTCGACTCAAAAAACAAAAAATAATACTTTTATTTTTAATTTTTTGAGTAAAAGCCCAATTGTTTTCCATGGTGATGATTATCAT
>NW_022910760.1:0-216 GCF_012274545.1 Fukomys damarensis | reverse complement strand
ATGTTTGTTTATTTCATTTTCATACTAAGAGTGAAGGTTTTCTGAATTTAAATACTTTCCTTTCTGTAAATAATTTTCAGTTAGTTCTGATCCTAGGTTAAAAGAAGCATGGGATAACAGTTTAGATTAATACTTCATTTTCCTTCCTTAGAAACATGAAAGTTTGAAAGTTTTAGATTTTTAAAACCTGGTTCAACTCTCTTGTTTTCAGAGAAG
>NW_022910759.1:0-755 GCF_012274545.1 Fukomys damarensis | reverse complement strand
CCAAGTGCTGGGATTATAGATGTGCAGTACTGGACCCAGCTAAACAAAAAATTTTAATTCTAACATTGAAACAGTGTATTAAGAATCCAATCGCTGTGAGTTAATTTTGGCAATTCCATGTTATGTATATGAAGCTTTCCTAAAACAAGATCTACATGCCTAATAAATACCTCAACACAGGGCTTTGTTTCTTCTGGCTGGAAGTATATGTAGATCAATGGTAGAGCATTTGCCTAGATACACAAGATATTGAGATCAATCCCCAGCACTGAAAAAAACAAAACAAAACAATGTTTGTAGTATTATTTTAATTACAATGGCAGAATTGGGTTTTACCTTTGTATTCAAGGTTTTTAAATGGAAATAAATTGCTTAGGACTGTTCCTTTAATCTTACTCTGTTACACAACCAATAAAACAACTATAAATACCTTAAAATTTACAGGTTAAATAAAGAATAATGTCTGGGTCCTCATTAAATACTTCTAACTTCTAAATAATCATACAGTACAACATCAATAATGACATTAGCATTGAAAGATAATTTTTTAAAAAAAATTGCACACAAGGATAAATAAGTCTTTTCTGGCCAGGCCTGGTGGTACAAACCGGTAATCCCAGTATTATGGGAGGCTAACAAAAAGGGATCTAAAATTCGAGCCCAGCCTGGAAATTTGGCGACTCAGTGAGATTCTGCCTCAAAATTTAAAAGGAGGTTGGGGCTGTAGCTCAGGCTAGAAGCCCTGGGATCAATCC
>NW_022910758.1:0-204 GCF_012274545.1 Fukomys damarensis | reverse complement strand
AGAATTTCCAAGATTGATATACCATGGCCACCCACAGGGTCAGGTGTGGAAGATTGCAGCAGGCCTGTCTGCATACTGGTTATCCAGAGAATCCAGTGGAAGACCTGGAGCTCACTGTAGTGTCCTGTGCAAGTCTGTTTTGGAGGCAGAAGGGTCTATGGTAGAAGCTAAGAGACAATGCCAAAGGTGAAAGTGAAGACTGGA
>NW_022910757.1:0-1026 GCF_012274545.1 Fukomys damarensis | reverse complement strand
AGCTTAGTCCCAGGGCAGGAGATGACAACCCCTCTGAAAGGACTGAACTCTCTTCTCTTGCCGCAGACAAGAGCATCAATCCGGCAGGCTGAACAAACACTTCTCAACACTACAGTCTTGTTTATTTTTAAATGACGAGATAGGCCTACAGATGTGTATTGGAAGGTAGGGGACTGCGTCACTGGACAACACTTTCACTGTGAAGATGAAGCCAGAGTGAGAAGACATTCTTCTCATGAATACCTTTTCCTGTCTTGTTTGCCAGCATCACGAAGTTCCGTACACCTATTGGTACAAACTGAGGACCTGGAGATGATGAAGACAATGCAGCCAAGCCTGGACGCTTGGAGCCATGGCCTTGACAAATCCCACACAGCTCACTGTGGCCCTTAGCAGACTGGGGTGCAGGGCCTCTTGATGGTGACTCAAGGGAATGCCCTCACCATGATTCAGGATGAATGGCACTTCCTGAACACCCTGCATCCATATCTAAATAAACAGAGAAGGAAGGAACAGGGAAACAAACACACTGAGAATTCACTTCTTTATTGCGTATATAAGTGCCGTGGACGTAACTATTCCATGGGCAGCTATTCTGACCCAGGCGTCTGCCAGAAAAAGCTGCAATCCCAGTCTGCATCTTGAAAAGGGCCGGCATCCTACAGCAGCTCTTCCACCTCCTCAATGAGAATGTGGTCCTGGGAATCAGGAGGTGCATTCCTCAGCATCGCTCTCCTCTGATTTTTCCTGTATTTGGCTCTCCGATTGTTAAACCAAACCTGAGAACACAGGGGAAAAGGAGTTGGTGAGTAGGCAGCAGGTGCTCACAGAAGGGAAAAAAACACCTCAGGAAACACCCTATGGCCCCGGCACTTAGATTGCAGGTGGGAAGCTATTTTCCTCAGGCCGAAATACCTTCGCGTGCTGGGGGTGACGTCAGTGGAGCAGCACAGGACCCTCCTCCCCAGGGCCCTGAGCTCCATCCCAAGGAGCAGAAAACCAAAGAGCTTAGGAACGTAACACCAC
>NW_022910756.1:0-699 GCF_012274545.1 Fukomys damarensis | reverse complement strand
TCTTTGATACCAAAGCGATGGATTTGAATTTGAGACTGTGAGGCACTTAAAGGTGTGATCCCGGGAGATTTAAGAGTTTTCTATTCCCAGACTTAAAAAAAAAAAAGATAGTAGATTTTATAGGATCATTTCAGTGTTGTCTGCAGAGCAGGGGAGGGATGGATTATTAATTTTCCTCACACAGGCTCCCTTTTACTCTGTGAGTTCATACAATTGTCCAAGCTTTCTTCTGGAGCAGATTTCTGATATCAGTTCTGAGCCACATCACCATCTCCTGGAGCCTCTCAAATGACACTTCTCAAACATCCTCGGGCAGCCCTGCCAGGATGCCTGCTCCTGGCCTCCTGGCCACTGAGGAATGAAAGTGCTCCTTCCCTCCTTCATCAGTGACTAATCAGATGTGTCACTTGGATGACCAGGGATATTTTTATTGCAAACTGTGCTGTTTCCACTGACCACAATTATAAAGCCGTTAAGACAAAAACAGAAAAACGATCATTCTTCTGACTTGTTTGATTTTTCTGACGTGGACTTGATGAGGCAGATATTGTTCCCGGGTCCTGAATGTTTCCCACTGAAATGTCCCTCAGTGTCCAAAACCTGCTCATTCATATGATGGCTAAGCAGCGCTGTAGTAGAGACAACTTTGCCAAGATAAAGATTTCTCCTATCCAGGGTGCGCCAAGGACCACAGTGCTC
>NW_022910755.1:0-293 GCF_012274545.1 Fukomys damarensis | reverse complement strand
AAGTATACAGAATTCTGGAGGCTTGTGTGCACTCAGAGTTGCTAGGCACTCTCTTAGGCCTGAGGGGCTTCTCTGCTAAAAGTGCCTCACAATTGTGTTTCAATCTCTGCCAGGCACAGACCTACAAACAAAAAGGAATACAGTTGTGCTCCACATAAGAGGTGGACTTCACTGGTAAACTCACAGAGTTGAACCACATTTCTCTCTGGAGTACTTCACATTCATGTAATTGACCGCTTTCGATTTAAACGGTTAAGCGGCGAGAGAAGCTGTTTCCTGGGGAAAACTGCACT
>NW_022910754.1:0-340 GCF_012274545.1 Fukomys damarensis | reverse complement strand
TTCACCAAGCCCCCGGGGTGCCCTGCCGTCTCCCCTTCGGGCTGTTCTTTTTAAAAATTGATGCGGGAGGAGAGAGAGGTTGATTTGAAACAAGGTATCCTTACAGAGTCCAGGCTGGTCTTGAACTCACTATGTAGCCCAGTTTGGCCTCGAAGTCGCGCCGATCCTCCTGCCTCAGCCTCCCGAGCACCAGATGACAGGCGTGATCTTTGTGAGCTCCCTCTTTCTCCATCCTCTCCACATTCAAAAACGGTGGATTCCGGGCCGCACAGAGGAGGGACAGCCGCTAAAGACAACGCCCCAAGGTCCCTGCAACCGGGGGTGCTCAGGCCTCCCGGAG
>NW_022910753.1:0-220 GCF_012274545.1 Fukomys damarensis | reverse complement strand
CAGCCAGATAACACTCCAATTGCCAATAGCAGCAGTAAAACTTCCTTTCTAGTGGCTTAAAATATTCTGATATCACTGCAATCCAGAAGCTAGTCAGGGAACACGGAAACTGATCAGTGGTCTTTTGCTGACTCCTTCTAAGATCTTCTTTTCCAAACAAGGCGCCTCAACCTCACCATGATTCAGAGATCTGCTAAATACCATATGGTCCTCTCTGTGT
>NW_022910752.1:0-1891 GCF_012274545.1 Fukomys damarensis | reverse complement strand
CACTCAGCCTGACCCCGGGGGGAGGGATTTACCATCCGACGTCATTCCGAACACTGAAGGTCGCAAGAACGGGGGCCCCTGGCAACCTTGAAAGGTGGACGCCGCGACGCAGGGAGTGGAATGGGGAGCCTGTCCCGTCCCCTTCATCGAGCTCTCATCCTACTCGCTGGTCCGGCATTACCCACTAGAACTGCGGTGCGATGTGCAGGTCCTTGGGAATGCCCATTGCATCCCACCTTCATGAAAGGCGCCGCCCTCACCTTCCCGCAGACATGCACACTACCCAGTAGGCGAATGCCTTCTGGATCACTCTCACCAACCCTAACCCTAACTCTAAGCCACCACCTGATTCCTAATCGCCCAGAAGGGGATCCTTCAAATCCGGCTATGTGGCTGAGCCTAAGGTGCAATCTCATGCGTCTACTAACTAGGGAACCCACTCGCCAATAGCCAGGGAGAACAACTGGCAGCCTATCACTCACCGGAATCCTATACCCAGAGCTAATAGGAACCGTTACACAAGAGGAGGGACTTCTACTCCAATGTCATTCCTCGCCTGGACGACCAACTAACACCGACACCCACCGTCCAACATTCAGGACACTATTCAGGGAGGAAAATGGGAGGCCTATTCTGTCCTCGAAATCGAGCGCTAACATTCCTCGCGGGGCCGTCACTGCCCACTATAATGAGGCCACCCTGGGAGGGGGTCGGGAAACACACATTCGACCCCAACTTCAAGAAAGGCGCTGCCTTCACCTTCACTCACTCAGGCAAACCACGTGGAAGGTGAATTCCGTCCGGGCCATGCTCACAAATCTAACCATAACCCTAGCCCACAGCCTGATTCCTCGGTTGCCGTGGGGCGGCACTTGAAGTCCTCCCCTGTGCTTAAGCCTCAGGTGCCATCTCATGCTGACACTAACTAGACAACCCACAGCCTCACACCCAGGCAGCAAAATCCCAAAGCTATCCTTCTCCAGAATCCTCCGCCTAACCCTAACACTACCCCGGAGCCTCGAGGAGGGCCTTACATTCCTACATCATTCCTAAAACTCAGGGTCCAATGAACATGAAGCCTTACCCTCCGTCACACACTACACTACACGAGGAGGCCAACGGGGAATCCGTTCCAGCCCATAAATGCAGCGCCAACGCTAGGCGATGGCCCCTCCCTCCGGATTCTGTCAAGGGGGCAAGCCTCCGGTCCGAGGGAAAACCACGGCACATCCGAGCTTCACAAAAGTCACTGCCCTCACCTTAACTCTCACGCCCAAATTGTCTGCCGTGTGAATTCCTGTGGTGCCGTGCTCCCAGGTACTAACCCTAATCCTAACCCACCACCAGATTCCTACCTTCCCCGAGGGCGATCCTCGACCTCCTCCACTGTGACTGAGCATAAGGTGAAATCTCATGCTGATACTCACTAGGGAAGCCACACACCGATACCCAGGTGCAGAAACTGCGAGGCTGTCACTCACTGGAATCCTCATCCAAACCCTCACCCTCAGCCTGAAATCGGGGGGAGGGACTTACCTTCCTACATTGTTCCGAACACTGAAGGTCACATGAACAGGGGCCCCCCGCCCCCTGAAATGTAGACGATGCGACGCGGGGAGTGGAATGGGGAGCCTGTCCCATCCCCATCATCGAGCTCTCACCCTACTGGCTGGGCCAGCACTACAAACAAGCACCGCGGTGCGATGCGTGGGTCCTTGGAAATACCCAGTGCATCCCAACTACGCGAAAGGCGCCGCCCTCCCCTTCCCTCGCACAGGCAAACTACCCGGTAGGCGACTTCCTTCCGGATCACGCTAACTAACCATAGCCCTAATCCTAAGCCACCACCTGATTCCTAAGCTCCCAGCAGGCGGTCCTTGAAATCCGGCAC
>NW_022910751.1:0-207 GCF_012274545.1 Fukomys damarensis | reverse complement strand
TCTACAAAAAATAATAATAATCTCTGCATCAATTATCACACTTAAGGCAGTCTTCACACATGACAACAGCCTGTTCCATACACACATATTGCTTAAAATGACAGCACATGTGCTTTTCGGTCCTTCCTTTCTGTAAGACAAACCTGACATCTCACTGGTCTTGCTGTTTTATCAGGAAGTTCCTATTATATTACACGATGTGTAGTT
>NW_022910750.1:0-228 GCF_012274545.1 Fukomys damarensis | reverse complement strand
TGGACTGTGCCCCACTGCGCTCCACTGCCCCCTACTGGCTTCCAGGGAGAGATCTTGGGAGGGCAGCGTCTCAGGACCCAAACTCCTATAGTCTGAGAAAGAGCGTGGGCCCCCTGGAGTTGGGCAGTGTGCTCTGAGCAGGGCACATGTATTTTGAACTGTAAGTTTTATTATCTAGGATGAGGGGACTACTTGGGTGGTGGCCTGCCAGGCAGCTGTGGGAGGCTA
>NW_022910749.1:0-373 GCF_012274545.1 Fukomys damarensis | reverse complement strand
AGTCACTGGTGGGGTGTTTGTAAATGGCTGAATCTAGAGTGTGTGATGCTGGGATCAAGGATGTGATACTGGGATTGTTTCACAGTGCAGTGCTAGGAATAGGAGTGTGCTACCTGTCCTCTATAAAATACAAGGGACAAAAAGAGGTTGCTGTTTCACTTCTAACTCACTGTCTGCTGCTTTCTACTTTCTGCCTGTCATGAATTGTTTTTTCTCTTCAATTCACCTCTACCACGCCACCTTGCCTTAGACTCAGCCAACTATAAACTGAAACCTGTGCAAACTGTGATCCAAATAAATCTTTTCCTCTTTTAACTTTGGGTGTTGGGTATTTTGGCTCAGCAGTGAGAAAAGCATGTTTTGACACTTGAAA
>NW_022910748.1:0-244 GCF_012274545.1 Fukomys damarensis | reverse complement strand
CCCAGAGCAGACCTGCAGGCACCCACACCAGCTGTGGGTGCCACTTGCCCCTGGAGGAGCCCCCCTGGCAGGCTCTCCCTGCCTGACGTGTTCTGCATCCTGGGTGACCAATCAGTGCTGTCCTGTCTCATTCTAGATGCTGCTTTCATCAGTGATGGCGGATGGGGGAACCTTCAAAGCGAAAAGATGAGAGCAAAATAATAGAGAAAAGGACTTCATAGGAAACTCAGAAGAAATACAGGGA
>NW_022910747.1:0-610 GCF_012274545.1 Fukomys damarensis | reverse complement strand
ATTAATATTGAAGGTACGTGATATACTCATTTTAAATAAAAGTTAATGAATATTCAAAAAGTAGCATGAAATATTTAGTTAATAAATTATTTAATTTCCTAATCATTTTGGCTGAAAGCAATCTATAAAATTATCTGCTTTCCTCAAATCCGTGAAATCTCAAAGCCAGGGTCAGCTGATGAGAAATTTCCTAGATATGAAGAAGGTTTGCACCCCTCCCAATTACAGATGAAATAATACCAAGTGAAAGAGTAAACAGGTAGCAGAGCTGGGGAATTCTCTGAAAGTCTGGGGGAAATTTCAAACTATGAAATCTTTGTGAATTACAGGGTTAAGAAAAATTAGAGTCTTGAGAGAAAGGACCTGTCTGTGGTTGCCCATTTGCCTCAAAGATAGAAATTCATGTGTCCTTAGAAGTTTGCAGCACACAGTCAATTGCTATTTGACAATTTCACAGAAAGGCAAGAGTACAAAAATTGGGACATTAAGTGCATTGACTGTATGATGAAGGAGCAGTAAAGCAGTAAACCTGCTGACTTGATCTTCAGAGTATACCCAGGCAAGAATATCCGACTGTTTTATGGATGTGGGCTAGCCATGACAAATACCC
>NW_022910746.1:0-1394 GCF_012274545.1 Fukomys damarensis | reverse complement strand
CTCCAATGACTCAGTCTCTTTTAAAATTATATAAAAAGGTCAAATACAGAGTTTTCACTCACCTGCTTAGTGACATCTGAGATGTGGTCATTAGGATGGAAGATGCTGTCCACCCAGCAACAGGAGGAACTAGAGACAAAACTCCTCAGTGTCCACCAAGCCTCCTCTCACTTGTTTCTCTAAGCAGGACCGAGGAGATTGGCCTGAATGGATGGGCATGACATTGAGGCCCTAGGCGGTGTGCTGCTGTTTCCACATTTCCCTCAATCCAACCCTCTCTGGTAACCATGACCACAGTTTCGAACTGCCAACTCATCGCCATTATGAAAACTGAGCTCTGTCATAGCCCAGACACGCACTGTGCACTCTGCCAGCCTGTGTGGACACTGAATTGATATCTGAGCCTTTCATCGTTGCCTCACTGACTCTGATCCTACTCCTCCCAAAACATATCCTCAATATCTATTTCCTCCCTCATTAATTTCAGTCCTACCCAACTCATGTGGACATTGAGACAGTATGACACATTTAACAGAAGAATGGCCTTGGCTCAATGAGTGGAATAAACAGAAGTAGCATAGACTGCCTTTGCTTGCCCTGCCAAATGTCCCTATATGTGTTATACTCCCAAGTGAAATCTATAAATCCCACGTGTTTAAACACAAAATAGTTACTCAGAGTTGAATAAACTCTAATAGTGCATAATTTGTCTTAATGAGCAATTTGACAATGTGAAATAGGAAGAAAAGGGCTTAAGGTGTAGGGAAAGTGGGAATTGTAGGACAGAGGGAATATGCAGAAGAAAAAATAAGATAAAATGATAAAGTCGACAAAAAAGTTTGTAAATGGTAGGAGAGTAGGGATTTTTTTTAGGGACAAGAGCAAAACATGAGAAACAAGACCTGTCAAGTAAAGGTGCAAGACAATAACATGGAATATAACAGTGCTGTATACCTCAAAGGGACAAATAGACCCAAGAGAAAAATGAATGTCACTAACTGCACCACGCTAAGATGTGAGGGTGTTTCACTTGGAACAAATGAACATTCATGTTGGACCCTACCACCACTCTTAGCAGAAGCCGGGCCATCTGAGGAAAACAAGGCTACCTGTGGGCTGGGTCCCTCACCTGAGTAACAGTGTCCTGCTCATGTTGGTTATAGGACCTGCGGGAGGACCTTCTCCAAAGTTCTAGCTGCAATGATGCCCCATTGCCCAGGCTGGGGCCCCCTTACGCTTTCTCATCACAGTAGCCTCCAACTAGTAGCACAGTCCTTGTTTCCAGCCATTCCAAGGACCCAACCCTTCCAACATGATTGCAGCGGGGTTTGCGAAGATTTCACCAGAAATTCAAGGCTGGGGGAGCACAACTGTGAGTACTGAAGGAATCTCAA
>NW_022910745.1:0-206 GCF_012274545.1 Fukomys damarensis | reverse complement strand
GGTGTGCAGTTAAGTTTATTCACCAAGAAATAGTGCAGTGCATTTGACTTTGTTAGTTGTCATGTGGCCCTACTCCTGTGAACTCCTGAGCCCAGCTCTGGATCTGTATCCCTTTGGGTAGGCAGCACCAGTCCTGCAAAACCGCTGTCCACCAGGTACCCTGAGGAGGCTGGGGTCCTGCCACCAGTCAGTGCCCCCTTGGCAAG
>NW_022910744.1:0-212 GCF_012274545.1 Fukomys damarensis | reverse complement strand
TTGTTTTAAAAGGAAGAGAAGTTTATTTCAGTCCATGGTAGGTTTGCTTCAAGGTATAAATGGTACAGTGGAAAGGCATCGCAGCCAAGAAATAGAGAAAAGAAGGAGTCAGGGATAAGAATACACTCTTTCAGGTGACACCCTAGTGACTGGCTCTTCTAAACAGGTGCCACTCCCACCTCCTCACATCACATTCAGAGATAAACTCATCA
>NW_022910743.1:0-257 GCF_012274545.1 Fukomys damarensis | reverse complement strand
TTTGAGGGAATTTTACATTTTATTATAAGCCAAATTTTATTATTATTTTATTTTTTTATTAAGCCAAATGAGATCATTAAAACAATACCATTTTTTGAGCCAAGATAGACAAAATAGCTATGGCTTTCAAGTTTCAAATAAGGGATAAATTCTTATAATTATATTGGTGTCTTTGTGCTCTGAATAATTTCTTATTGTTCATTATCAAAGGCTGATATTTTTATTTTAATAAACATGCCTTTCCTTTTCTAAAAAAA
>NW_022910742.1:0-1534 GCF_012274545.1 Fukomys damarensis | reverse complement strand
TTTTTTTTCATTTTTACAGTTCTTAGGAACATGTTTCACTGTGTTATTGTCTGTGGACAGAGATTTTCAAGTATATAGGTAGTATAAATACTTTCCATCATATCCACATGAATTTGTAAAATATTTAATACTTCTGAGTGATTAATTTTATCTCATTTTAGTTATACAAGTAAAAGACAAAATGTAAAGATTAAAGATAACTCCATAAATTTAGTATTTATTAAAGTAATATTTCCAAACACAAGAAATACTTTAAGATTAATGTCAGATATTGTGATAAAGGCTTGTGATCAGCACTCCAGGAGGCTGAGGCAGGAGCAGTGTAAGTTCCCACCCAGCCGGAGCAACTTAGCAATTTAGGGAGACCTGGCCCCAAAAAAACTTTAAAAGGG
Organism: Fukomys damarensis; assembly: GCF_012274545.1. Lineage (NCBI taxonomy): Eukaryota > Metazoa > Chordata > Mammalia > Rodentia > Bathyergidae > Fukomys > Fukomys damarensis. The sequence continues at coordinate 1,142 of NW_022910742.1, read as the reverse complement.
CTGAGAATATAGCTCATTGTGAAAGTCCTTGGCGCTGGAACAAATCCCCAGTGCTGGAAAAAAATTATTTGAATATGAAAACATTAACATATATTTCTTAAACTCCAAGAACACATAAATAGTATACATACTGTACTGTCACTTGTCTAACAAAGTGCATATGATCAAGCAAGAACAAGAGCTCAGCCCAGACAGCACATCTGTTACTAACCCTTCCCTGACTACCCAACCCCTAAATTTGCATTATTTTCATTATTTACACCCCATTATATAACTCAGAACATTCTTCTATTATAGCACTTATAGTGCCTAGTAACTGCCTGCCCACTTATCCATCTTTTTATGAGACATTTCTGTAGGCTGCAGTTTTTATATTTTAACCTGCATCATTTAGCACCTTGCCTAGTATACTGCCAGTCTTTGGTGAAAGTTAATGAGTACTGTGCTCTTTACTTTTACATCTAGCTTCTAGTGCATAGTATTCAATCAAATATTTGAGGGCCGTGATTGTCCATTCTCTGTATCAATTCCACTGGGCTCACAGATAGCTGGTAAAAATACCCCTCAAGATATGCCTGCTAGGGTAATCCTGGAAGAATTCAGCATTTAATCAGTACACTGGGAAGATCACTCTCACTCCTATGAGGAGCTACCATCTGATCTTTAGAGGTCTGAACTACAGCAGAAATGCTAACAGAGGACATCAGTCTTGCCCTGCCCTTTGGATATTGACACTCCTGGTTCTCAGCCCTTGGATTCTAAGGAGGACTTATCCCATCACTGTGCCTCTTCCCACCCCAGCCTTGGGTCTTGAACTCTGACGGAAGTATTCCACTGGCTTTCCTGTTTCCTGAACTTGCTGAGGGCAGATTATAGGCTTGGTTCTCTCCATAATCAATGAGACAATTCCCATAATAAATTTGTGTATTTGCATATATATTTTTATATATATTCTACTAATGTAGGTTATATATTTATATATCATATTTATATCACCTTATGTGTATCCTATATATACATATATCATGTATATGCATATATTTGTGTATATATCTATCCTGTATATGTTTTTTGCATATATACATGCACTTATTATTTGAGTATATATCCTTTTATGTGTGCATATAAGTGTATATATATAT
>NW_022910741.1:0-728 GCF_012274545.1 Fukomys damarensis | reverse complement strand
AAGACAGGCTCCGAGTTTCGACACCTCTGGCTTGTAGTATACTATTTGCTAATAGTTCTGTACTTTCTCTCACTGGATCCAGTTTATTCTTCTGGTTTTGACAAAAGAAATCTCACCTCAGAGTATTTTGCACCAGACAGAATGGACTCCTCTTCGCAGTGTAATCCTGAGAGTACTGATCGCAGCTTAGATCTCCCAGGCCTTTGAATCTGAACCTTCTCTTTCTCAGGAAATGCATTTTGTTTTAAGATCTATTCTGAAATGATATGTTGTATTTTGCCCTTTAAGAGGCTCCGTTCCTGGAAAGTAACTTTAGCCGAGACATGTGTTAGGACTTGGAAGCCCTCAGCTGCGGCATTGGAAGGCTTGGTGTAGTTGAACTGAAGTGCTCAGTGCTCACGCCTGTGGGCCTGGGGTGAGCAGAGCCCAGGGCCCCTCCTGCTTTGCCATCCCCAGCAGCAGCCTTCCCAATGCCCGCACGGTGGCTCAGATGCCGCCTCTGCACTCAGGCAGGAGGGAAGGATGGACAGGGATACCTTCTGGTGGAGGGTCTGCTGTTGCATTCGGGGACCTCTGTGGGTGCTGCATGCTGGAGCTAGTTTGTGTGCTCCATGCCGGAGCTAGTTCGCCTGTTCCCTGCTGGGCACAGCTAGTGGGGAGTTGGATCCTGCTTTCCTGTCTCTGCAGCAGAGACAGTGTGGGTGGGACTGAGGAGTGTGGGGAGACAT
>NW_022910740.1:0-266 GCF_012274545.1 Fukomys damarensis | reverse complement strand
CACTACAGTTTCTAGCCAGCCAGCCGAGAGATGAGCCACAGGACATCCATGGTTGCCTCCTGCTGGCCTTTCAGGGGTCACTGATGCTGCCATGGGTTCAAACGAACCCCAGCTTGAAACCAACCACCTGCAATGGAATGGTTCATGAGTTCATCAGAGTGCAGTCCCTCCAAACTACAACCGGTGGGGAAAAGAGCAGGGCTTAGCCATGCAGTCCACCCACCTCGCCAGAGATAGCAAATAGCACACTAAGATCCAGGAGAGAG
>NW_022910739.1:0-222 GCF_012274545.1 Fukomys damarensis | reverse complement strand
GGCTGTATTCTCAAGGGTTCTAACGCTAGTTTCCTGGGCACCAGCTGCAGTGACTTCCAGCTTCTTACCCACAGCTGTCATCTGGAACTATCTCATAGATTCAGGGTAGTTTGAAGCCCCTCCCAAACCACGGGTACTACCAGGCACCTCCAATCCCAAAAGAGGGGTGAGGAGCAGACACCTTGGGAAGGGGGAAGCGTTGCTGGGTGCTGGGTGCAGGAA
>NW_022910738.1:0-2641 GCF_012274545.1 Fukomys damarensis | reverse complement strand
AGCAGCCAAAGACAGCTAGGACTGATCTGCATTGGAAGATCTTTCCAAATATCACTCCTGGGACACCGTCTGGTCTCCTAAGTCACAGTGAAATCTTTGTTCCAGGGCACCCTAATAGTATCTGTAAACCTTCCTTTGGAACAGCTCTGATCTAATCACATTACAGGTATAATATATTGCTTAGATGCTGTCTCCCTAGCTAGAATATGAGTCTTTGTTCCCCCAACATTTAGCACAATGTGTGGCAAAAGGTGTTTGTGACTAATAGTGATGAATGCTTATTGAATTCTCACCATGAGTTACTGCCATTGCCTGCATCAGTTATTCATGGATTTGCTGGTTATCTCACTTATTTTTTCCCATATCCCTATAGGAAGTTATTGCTAATGTTTCCATTTTGCAGAAGAGAAGTTAAAGCAATGTCTAAGAACATACAATGGTAAGTGGTAGAACTTGGATTTGAGCCCTCATTTCTCCAGTTCTCTTGAGGCTAGTTACTAATGCTTCTTGAGTGGATTCTTGACCAAAGGAATGAATGTGTGAACAGAGTCACTTATTTGAATATTTAAAAGGTGCATCGTCAAGCACCGGATGGGGACAACCCCTGCTTTGGGAAAGCGAGGGGAGGCTCCCATGCAGAGGCATCAGATGTGTAAAGCTCCAGGACGGGGAGTGTTGGCCTGGAAGAGAACATCAGGCTCAGGCTTTCACTCAGCTCGGCTTCCAGGGAGCCTGAAGCTTGGGTCCTGTCTACAACAAGCCCCTTCTCCGGGGACATTCCAGCACTAAAGCCTTCCTGACTGGCAGGTGTAAGAAATTGAAAGTCCACATTCTCTCTGGGACCCTTCCCAGGCTTTGTGTCTCTTCCACCAGCATCTGAGAGGTACTCAGAGGTCCAAGTCACTGTTGGGCCTCCACCCACCTGAAGAGGAAGTGAAGGGGATGTTCCAGAATTCTTTGTGCTCCTTCTTGTTTCTCTTCAGCCTCACAGCTCACTTGCTTGGTACTTTGGGGCAAGAGGACCAATCTCACTGCTCCCCAATGGCTGTTCATGTGGTCCCCACACCAAATCCTGGTTTATAGGATGCCCCCTCATCTCCTGGACCCTCCGTGTCACAAAGCTCTCCACAGCCCCTCTGTGAGCCCACCCTCTGCTGCTCTATCTTCTGAAACCCTGCCCTGGACCCCTGCTCAGTGATCGGCAAGATGCCCTGGCTCCTCAGTTATCTTTGAAAATTCTCTTCAATTCTTCCTCCTACCGAAGTTGGATCTTACTTGAGGGCTTTGTCGACCCTGTGCCCTTTACCCTCTTTTCTTTTGGCCTCCAAGCCTGAACGTGGGTGGAGTTGTCCTTATTCCCTCGTGGTCTTTCTCCACCATTTCAATGCTCTGCGTGCTTTAGCAGTTGTCTGCTGACCCTGCTCTCTCTGGCACGTTGAAGATCTGAGCTCCTGGTCATTGGTGCTTTCTCCGGAACTGCTCCTATCCCAGTGCTTGGTGATTTACACAGGTGTGCAGATAGGCCAGTGCTCTGCAACAATCTTGCCCATCATTCACTGTCTGAAGTGAGTCCTGTCGTGAACTCCATGGCCAGTTCCCAGAACAGCACTGCCCAATGGGACTTTCTGTGATGATGAAAATATTTTGTTTCTGCACTGTTCAAGGGTGCAGCCACTGGCTGCATGTGGCCATCAAGTACTAGAAGTATGGCAAGTGCAACTGAAGAAATGGGTTTTAGATTCTCTTTAATTTTAGTTCATTTAAACTTAGACCATCTCCTATGGCTAGGACCTGCCATATTGGACTGACTAGACTGGACCATAGGATGACTGCTAATTGAGTCCTCTTCACAAACCCAATTCCAAGAATCCCATTCTCTATCTGTTCCTAACTTTCTAGTTTGATTCTTCCAGTGCCCTGACCTCAGTGCTTGCTGGCTTCAGGGACCCATAATCCAGTGATCTTATTACTTTTCCCTGGCCCGTTATTTTGTTTGAGCCCTCATGTCCTTTTCTATCGAGCTAATTCCATGATTCCTTAATATATTACTTCCTTGCACTCAGCCTCAACAGATTTTCTCAGTTTTACTTCATTGCAGATGCCTGGCAAAACCCCAAACCTCCTTTACACAGCTCTCAGCTCTCCATGTCTCCAGGCTTGTGGCTGAGCACGGCTGGAGAAGAGCAAAGGCCGCCGAGGTGTGCACAGGTGGGCCCGGCACTGCTTAGCAAGCATCTGTTTCCCTGCCTGCTGTCTTCTGAGCAGCCATCTCTAACCCTGTCTTCTCTTTTTTACATCGAACACTCTCCAGACCTCTCCCTGAATGGATAAAATTGATTCCTATTTCAGGAAACAGGTGATGTCCCTCAGCTCCACCCTCGTGTCCTCCACCAGCTTCTCCAGCTCTGGGGACAGTGCTCTGCCTTCCCTTGCACTACTGTGTGCTAGAGCTCATATTCTTCTGCCTATCGAGACCAGCGACTCCTCCCTCTCCCCCATGCAATCACCAGTGGATCCTTCTCATCAACATGTTGACATCCGGTCAGTTCCCCTCTTTGGGCTTTGTATTTGACATTCTCTTTACCTGCCATGTTGTTCCTGAAAATATCCACATGGGTTGTTTCCTCATTTCCTTGGATCT
>NW_022910737.1:0-332 GCF_012274545.1 Fukomys damarensis | reverse complement strand
TATCCCATGTCTCTCATTTCCTGCCTTTTCAGTAGATCGGGGGTGACCACAGTGACATAAAACTGTTGAAATGAAATTTAGATTGAGAGAAATTGGGAATCCTGTGCCTCACGATTTTTCAAAGTGTTTTGGAAGCAATTTTGAAGATGGCATTGCAAGAAGAGAAAGTTTTGGATTCATTCTAGGATCTAATTGTGTTTGAGATTCCTTCAGTACTCACAGCTGTGCTCCCCCAGCATTGAATTTCTGGTGAAATCTTGGTACACCCCGCCGCAATCATGTTGGAAGCGGTGGGTCCTTGGAATGGCTGGAAACAAGGACTGTGCTACTAG
>NW_022910736.1:0-710 GCF_012274545.1 Fukomys damarensis | reverse complement strand
AGAAAGGAAGACTGGTGATGCCAAGCAAAGTTTTAGGAAAGGGCTCTGATTTTTCCTCCTTTCCATAATGGGCTTGTGTCAAAGTGGGAGGACTCAGATCACAGCAACGAAGACAACCTCGGTGAAGAAAGAAAAGGCCAGATCTGAGGCCCTCGGGAGTTGTGGGAGGACTGTGGGCGATAGAGTAAGATTTTTTGGATTTGGTAAGTAAGCCCACGGTGTACTGTTGCATTTGGCATTTGTCTGACCAGGATCCTGTTTCCGATCAAACACTGTCATTGAGGGTGTGCAGTCAGTGGAACTGCTCCTACTGTTGGATGCTTTGTGCTCCCCCTCTTCGTAGCCATCCTTGTTGCCTCCACCGAGTTCAGCTGTGTCTGCAGTGTTTCTCAATCAAGTGCCATCACCCTGTGGCCACTGTGCCCTCACAGAAGTATTCTTAATTTACCTGCAGATTCGAATAGACAGACAGACAAATAAGGCAATAACTTCACAGTGCAAGTTATGCAGAATTTTAAGAAGGAAAAGAATCAGGTTGTGGAAGTGATTAATGTGTCACACGCAGGAGGAAGCTGTTCAGGTACTGCTCCAGATGGCTGAGGGACACGGCAGAATGGAACTGGCAGCACTGGGGCCCATGATGGTGGCTGTCCTAGGAGGTTGGCCCCGGTGAACACCAGAGACTTCCTTCTGTTTGGATTTTGGGTGAG
>NW_022910735.1:0-2126 GCF_012274545.1 Fukomys damarensis | reverse complement strand
TTGTATCCTTGGCATCATACCTAAAAAGTCCTCAACAGACAGACCTTATATCACCTAAATTTCCTCCCATATTATCCTCTAGGTGTTTTATAGTTTTGCATTCTACTTTAGGTCTGTGGTCTATTTTGAATTAATTTCTGTAAAGTACGTGTCTGGACTATATTTTTTTGCATGTCGATGTCTAATTATGCCAGTATCACTTGTTGAAAGTTATTTCTTTTCCACTGCCTTTTCTCCTTTGTCAAAGATCAACTGTATTTGTCTGGGACTACTTCCGGGCTCTTTCTTTGGCTCCACGGATCTATTAGTCTATCTTTCCCCCAGTGCCACAGTCTTCATTGTTGCAGCAATTTTCAGGGGCACTCATTTGCCAGCATTCTCCTGCTGCAGTCCTGGGACCCTGGAGTGAGGCGTAGAAGTCTTTGAAGCTGCTGGCGCCTAGGATCCCAGAACCAGACTTGCAGGCCGCGCCACAGTGAGCCCCTCCCCAAGCGGCAGCAGTCAGCCCCCCTTGGGCAGGCAGCGGCCCCTCCCAAGCACGGATGGTCACTAGTAAGGATCGAGCTGCCCCTCAGGCCAGAGGGGGTCCTCTGGAGCCGCAGAACCAGGACCCAGGTCTTACTTCCCTGGTGCCTCAGCTAACCCTCAGCAGCTGGCCTGTGCTTCTGCGAGCAGACCAGCTGGACCTGGACTCAGAGCGCTCCCCCACCTCTCCGGAGTCTTCCCACACTCCCTGCCCCTCTCACTGGGAAGCAACGCTCTGGGCCTCACACTGACCACTGACTTCTCGTGTGAATGAGTCAAGAGCTTATTCAGCCGGTGAGGTGAGGCACCCATCAACACTCTGGGGCCCTCGGATCCTATCCAGTGACAATGGCAGCAGAGGGAAGGGGGCATTTTGAAAAACACTTTAAATTCCAGCAGTATGGCACTGCTACAAGAGTCTACAAAAACCAGTGGGACTTACTGAAATTCAGGACAAGAACAGGTTGTGCAGGGCTTAGTTTATAAGAGTTTTCTTTCAGTTTGGTTTTGAGACACCAAACTTACATAGTAAGGGTCTCAGTATGGAGCCCAGGCTGGCTCCAAACTCATGGCAACCCTCCTGCCTCAGCCTCCTGAGTGCTGGGATGACAGACATTAGCCACCATGCCTGGCTCTAGTCTGTAATAGTTCATGGCTATGAAAGTGACTATTGTAATCAGTGAAGACAGTTGCCTCAGTCAATAAACCGTGCCTGGACCCCAACAAAAGGGAAGAGATTGAAGTTTTGACCTCATAATTAGGAACTTCTGAAGAACAGAGGACACCAAAGGCGGAGACACAGCAACAGAGTGAGAAACTATTCTCATATGAGAAGGAAACTGATATCGCTGCAGGAGACCACGACCTCGGCACCTATGGCACTGGTCCCAGCTCTCTGGGTGGGCTTCCGGAAGACGCAAGCATGTTACATTCATTTGCAATTGTTTCTATTATTATTGCGTTCCATTCTCAAAAGGACCGAGTAGCCCAGATGCCTTGCACGTGTGCTTTGCAGCAGGGCTGCGCGTGAGGACCTAACCTTCCACGCGCTGAGGGAAGGGCCTGTGAGGCCTGACTTGTGCCGCCCACTCGCCCACCCTGCCTGGCCCCAGTCCCAGCAGGCGGAGGACGAACACTGATGGGGGCCGCGGGCGGCTGGTCCCGGCACCAAGTAACATGCAAGTGATCTTCAGGAAGATCACGCCGGGCTTGGTGGCACACACCTGTGATCCCAGCACTCCAGAGGATGAGGCAGGAGGATCGCTTTGAGTAGGAGGCCAGGCTGGGCTACACAGTGAGTTCAAGGCCCACCGCAACTACATAGCGAGACCCTGTCTCAAAGAACCAAGCCCCCCAAAAGAAAAACAGAAAGGCAGATCAAGGGCACACGTGCTTCAGGTGCTGCACTGCCTTGTGCCTGCCCTCCCCACCCAGGGAGAAGCTTAAGCCTGTTCTTCACAGAGAGCAAAACTTCAGCCAGCTGGAATGGCATCAACAGATCAACTGAGGTCATGCACAACAGTTCTCAGAGCAGACAGATACAGGGAACACTTAAGCCTGACCATTAAGGCCCTCGGCTCACTTTCCCTCCTCAAGTGAAG
>NW_022910734.1:0-1397 GCF_012274545.1 Fukomys damarensis | reverse complement strand
CTTTCTCTGTGGAGCACTTCACATTCATGAAACTGACCACTTTCACTTTAAACGGCTAAGCGAAGAGAGAAGCTCTTTCCCGGGGAAAACTGCATTTTAAACCGCAGAAGCCCTCTGCAAAGTTCGTTTTGGCTGTAACGTCAAACTGAATCTATACCCAAGTATACAGAGTTCTGGAGGCTTGTGTGCACTCAGACCTGCTATGCATTCTCTTAGGCCGGAAGGGCGTCTCTGCTAAAAGTGCCTCACAACAGTGTTTCAATCTCTGCCAGGCAGAGTCCTATAAACAAAAAGGAATACAGTTGTACTCCACATAAGTGGTGGACTTCACTGGTATACTCACAGAGTTGCAGCACCTTTCTCTGTGGAGTGCTTCACATTCATGAAACTGACCGTTTTCGCTTTAAATGGCTAAGCGCCAAGAGAAGCTGTTTACTGGAGAAAACTGCCCTTGAAACCGCAGAAGCCCTCTGCAAAGTGCGTTTCTGTTCTAAGGTCAAACTGAACCTATCCCCGAGTATACAGTGTTCTGGAGGCTTTTGTGCACTCAGAGCTGCTAGGCACTCTCTTAGTCCTGAAGGGCGTCTCTGCTAAAAGTGCCTCACAACAGCGCTTCAATCTCTGCCAGGCAGAAACGTACATACAAAAAGGAATAGAGTTGTACTCCCCATAAGAGGTGGAGTTCACTGTTAAACTCACAGAGTTGCAGCACCGTTCTCTGTGGAGTACTTCACATTTACGAAACTGACCGCTTTCGCTTTAAACGGCTAAGCGGTGAGAGAAGCTGTTTCCCGGTTAGGTGGAGTTCACTGTTAAACTCACAGAGTTGCAGCACCGTTCTCTGTGGAGTACTTCACATTTACGAAACTGACCGCTTTCGCTTTAAACGGCTAAGCGGTGAGAGAAGCTGTTTCCCGGTAAAACAGCACTTTAAACCCCAGAAGCCCTCTGCAAAGTGCATTTGTGTTCTAATGGCAAACTGAACCTATCTCCAAGTATAGAGAGTTCTGGAGGCTTGTGTGCACTGAGAGCTGCTAGGCAGTCTCTAAGGCCTGAAGGGCTTCTCTGCTAAAAGTGCCTCACAATAGTGTATCAAACTCTGACAGGCATAGACCTACAAAAAAAACGAATACAGTTGTGCTCCACATAAGAGGTGGACTTCACTGGTAAACTCGCAGAGTTGCACCACCTTTCTCTGTGGAGTACTTCACATTCATGAAACTGACCGCTTTCGCTTTAAATGCCTAAGCGCCGAGAAGCTGTTTCTGGGGAAAACTGCACTTTAAACAGCAGAAGCCCTCTGCAAAGTGCATTTCTGTTCTGAGGTCAAACTGAACCTATCCCAGAGTATACAGTGTTCGGGAGGCTTTTGTGCACTCACAGCTGCTAGGCACTCT
>NW_022910733.1:0-279 GCF_012274545.1 Fukomys damarensis | reverse complement strand
AGCCATAAAGACGGATAAGCTTGAGACATTCCTAGGTAAATGAATGTGCCTTGAGACCATATCGTACGTGAAATAAACGAGATACACCTGTGTAAATACCTCATTGTCTCTCTCCGGTGTGAAGAACTGAAAGCGTAAATAAAGTCCAAGATGTACAATAGATATTGTGAAATTGGAAGAAATTGTTTAAAAGGAAAGAGGAAACAGGAAAGGGGCAGGGGAAAGGAAAAAATGAGAAAAGGAGGATAAAATGGAAACAAAGCTTGGTAAATAAGGAGG
>NW_022910732.1:0-215 GCF_012274545.1 Fukomys damarensis | reverse complement strand
ATTATTGAAGGGAATGAACTAATGGGGCAGAGCTAAACAGCAAATTACTTTCTGTTTGTAGCCCAACTGCTCCAGCTCATTCTGGATCCTGGGTACAGAGGCTGTCAGTTTAGTGCAATTTAGAACATCAGTTCTGGAGTCAGGCTACCCAGAACTATCTAGGATCTAATCCTAGCTCTGCTACTTCCTAGCTACATGGATTTAGGCAAGTTATT
>NW_022910731.1:0-494 GCF_012274545.1 Fukomys damarensis | reverse complement strand
GATGAACCACTTTTCAATGTGAAGTAAATAAAGCACATGCGTAAAAGTGAAATGATATCTGTATGGCCTTTGTATATCTGAGACTGTACTTGGTATTGCATTCTATGGCCACAGATCATTATGATCCCAGAAATTAAAGTATCCCTTCAGCTTCCAGGCAGACACCACTGCCTATCATTTGGCAGTCTGTTTCATTGGCTCCGAGGCATTCCATATGGATTAGATCTCTGTCTTTGGTCAGATTGTTATAACATGCTTCCAAATTTCTTGTAGAAGTTGAGATAATGAGTGGAGTTATCTGCACTTTGAGAAATAAATTTTTAACCCCCCCATACACCAAAAAACCTTGGAAAGACACACCAAATTTGGGAGCTGGAAGTTTCAGCATACTAAAGATATGAGTTCTCCCCAGACTGATACAAATGCTTAACACACTGCGATTAAAATCCGAGCTTATGTTTTGTACAAAAGAATCATGTGGAATGGCAGAGAAC
>NW_022910730.1:0-323 GCF_012274545.1 Fukomys damarensis | reverse complement strand
TATGATTATATGCATGACTATACTTTGCAGAGCCTGGACTGAGTTTAACCTCATGGCTGTGCCTGGAGAGATGAAGTTATAAAGCAGAGATGAAACAATTTACAACTGTCAGTGTAACAAGACTCAGTTTCAGAACCTATGTTAGGAAAAGTCACTCGGTGCTGGATCTAAAAAGGAGATGCTGAAGTCAGAGGTCTATTTGTACAAGTATTCTTGGATGGCTGTATTATAATGAAAATCAACAGGAACAAGCAAACAAGGTTGGGCAACCAGGCTGGTGTTTCAGGGAGTTACCATGGAGTTAGTTTGTTTTCCTTCTGCCT
>NW_022910729.1:0-238 GCF_012274545.1 Fukomys damarensis | reverse complement strand
GAGAGAGAGAATTGTATTTGGGGCTGAGCCCAGGGTCTTTTCACTGAGCCACATCTTCAGTCTACATTTAAGTTTTGGGATGGGTTTGCAATAAATCATTAAGTTTCCCAGGCTCTGTTCAAACTTGGGATGCTCCTGCCTCGCCTCCCAGAGTGCTGAGATTATAGGTGTACACCACCACACCACGCTGCGTTTTTGTTTTCAGTTTAACTGATTTCTTCCTTTGCATTTACTTTCT
>NW_022910728.1:0-446 GCF_012274545.1 Fukomys damarensis | reverse complement strand
GCATTCAAGCCTTACCCACTATCAACGCACTATCCTGAAGGCCTAGGAACTTTTCACTGTGACTTAGCAATGACTGCTAAGAATCTGCTAAACTCAGTATCTGCTTACCTATGTCTGAATGGTCCAAGGAGGATCTCTTCCTCTCTGCCCTTTTCTTAACTCCTCACTGTCCATTTAGGTCCCCAGTAATAAGTATGGGGCTGGAACTTTCCAAAGAGTAGAAATCCTGCTAATTCCATTGTCTCAGTTTGGGTTTTGAACTTCATGAAACAGAAAGTAACTTTGGTCCTTTTATATCAATGGAGATTTGGGAAAAAGGTGCAACAACAGGAGCTGCTCTATATCAGGTGCGGATGCTGTGGCCACCACCGCCTCCATCATGGCCACTGCTCCCTCCACCATGACCACTACCACCTCCACCGCGGCCACCACCGCCTTCACCATGG
>NW_022910727.1:0-202 GCF_012274545.1 Fukomys damarensis | reverse complement strand
TTTTATATTTATATATTTACTTCTGTTTAGGGACCTTTGATGTTACTGTCACCAGAAGAAAAAGTTCTTTTTATGGCATTCTAGGTTCCAATAACAGAAATTTTCACTAATCTGTGTAGGTCTGACCCTTATTTAGGCAATTGAAATAGCTCTGTACTATTTGCCACTACATGTGTTGGTCTTCCTCATGTCATCTGTCTTT
>NW_022910726.1:0-945 GCF_012274545.1 Fukomys damarensis | reverse complement strand
GGAGCTTGAACCCAGGGATGCTCTGCCATTGTGCTAAACCCCAAGGCCTTTTTATTTATTATTTTGAGGCAGGGTCTTCCTAAGTTAACCACACTGGCCTCAGACTTTCAATCCTTCTGCCTCAGCCTCCCAAGGAGCTAAAACTACACATGCCACGATGCTTGGGTGCCCTTGAACCTTTGCATGGCTCTGCAAGAGGTTGCAGGAGGTGGCTGTAAACTGAAGGAGGCTCGAGGTACCTGTGAGCTCCAAGCAAAAATGGAGAAGTTGTTGGGATATAACTCTGTGTAGACCTTGCCTAATTGTGGAAGGCCCTGGTTCAATCCCCAGCAACACACATATACACACAAACACACGGAGGAAGAGGAAGGAGAGAAGGAGGAGGAGCAGGATGAGTAGGAGGTGGAGGTGAAGAGAGGCACGTGAAAGAATAGAGAAAATTCCCTTCTCTCATCTAACTACAGAGTATTCTGAACCTTTAATCTTCACTCTACGCCTATGGTCAGGAATCGGTCTTCTCCTTTAGACAAGCAAGCAGGTACAGTAACTTGCCCACAGCCATACAGTGCAGAACTGGGGCTGTCTAATGCTAGGTAGGCCCTGACTCTCAACACCCAGGGAGCTTTGAGGCTGGGTGGGAAAGGTTTCCCAGAGACAGAGTATCAAGTGGATCTACTGCTGAAAATGTATGAGACACGGACCAGGGTTTTCCTGAGAAACCACACTTCTGGGAAATCTCTTCTACAAACCCCAGAAGGGGGCTCTTGGCTTATCAGAATCTAGCAGTGTCTGGGGGATGTGGAACAGGGAGGGAGAGGGGCATTCCTTCCGGGGCTGTGCCAGTATTCACAGACAGGGCCGGCTCACTCTGGAGCCCCTGGAACTGTGACCAGGAGATATACAGCAAAAAAGAGGCGTGGGGGAGACTTGAAGCTTGGCCACTCT
>NW_022910725.1:0-289 GCF_012274545.1 Fukomys damarensis | reverse complement strand
CTCGATGATTTGTACATTTTTATAATTTCTCTGAAATTTCAAGCAGACATCATAAATAGATTCCGATTTTAGACGTGGCATTGTACAGAAGCAGATTTTTTTCTTTGTGTAAAACAATATTTAAGTGGAAATAAATATTTTTATTTTGCTGGTTTCATGTATTTTTTTCTGTGTGTGTGTGTGTGTGTGTGTGTGTGTGTGTGTGTGTGTAAATATAGATAGATACGTGGAAGTGTTTTCTTCCAAGTCATGGCATTATCTTTTAAGGATATAAAATAGACATCCACTG
>NW_022910724.1:0-240 GCF_012274545.1 Fukomys damarensis | reverse complement strand
TTAAATGAAGGAAAGACTTACTTCTTTTTTGTTAAGTTTGAACGACTTCCCAGCCTACCTGCCAGCCTGAGCAACTCAAGGGCCCGCCCGAGGTCGATCTCCGTTACCGAGAAAACTTTATAGGAGGGGGGGTAACAAGGCGGGGATTTAGCTCCGTGGGGGCCCTCACCTGCTGCACAAGCGCAGGCAGGTCCCGAGTACATCCCCCCGCAGCAGCGTCCCCTGAAAAAACAAAACAAA
>NW_022910723.1:0-222 GCF_012274545.1 Fukomys damarensis | reverse complement strand
AAAAAAAATATATAATCACGTAAAACTCAAGATTTCATTGATCTGTCTACCCAATAGTAGTCCACAGGTACTAGTGTAAGTGTCACACTATGACTCTGTCACTTATGAGATTCATATCTGAGGTGACATTGGAAGGTCCCTGAGGGCAGCAGCTGGCTCTGCGAAGGTGGGCAGGTCCCTGCCTTGTGTGCATTCACCCACCAGCTGTCTGGGAGCAGGACT
>NW_022910722.1:0-211 GCF_012274545.1 Fukomys damarensis | reverse complement strand
AAAAAAAAAAAAAAAAAAAAAAAAGAGAGAGAGAGAGAAAAAGAAACATAAGTCTGCATGCAATTTCTGAATGTAATTGTACATATTTTTAGCAAACCTACATTTTTACGATGATTGTCTGTCACATGAGGTCAAGTGTGGCATCATGACTATACTCAAAAAGTTTTCCATTTGGGAATATTTTGAATTTCATATTTTTTAATTAAGGAGG
>NW_022910721.1:0-290 GCF_012274545.1 Fukomys damarensis | reverse complement strand
TAGTGGTTGCACCAGTCTGCACTCCCACCAACAATGGAGAAGGGTTGCTTTCTCCCCACAAGCCCGCCAACATTTGTTATTGTTTGATTTCTTGATAGTAGCCATTCTTTGTGGGGTGAGGTGGATTCTCAGTGTTGTTTTCATCTGCATCTCTCGAATGACCAGTAATGTGGAACATTTTTTCATATATTTACTTGCTGCTTTTACTTCATTGTCTAAGAAGTGCTTGTTCATTTCAGATGCCCATTTTTGAATCAGGTCTTTATATTTGGGGGAGCTGATTGTTTTGA
>NW_022910720.1:0-346 GCF_012274545.1 Fukomys damarensis | reverse complement strand
AAAATTATAGCAAAGGGTGCATTGCCATTAATACCCCTTAAATGTACCACCTTGCTTTGAACACCCTTACTCCACTGTTCTTGACACTTTCTGAAGCAGTTATGGAAATCCGTTTTTGTGTTTTTAGTTGCACCATCATGGCTACCTTAATGTCTTGAATTGATACAAAACATTTACTTTTATGGTTATCTTGACTTTGGAGGAAGAGCCAGCAGTTGTATAATGCCAGGTCCTGTGAGTAAGGTGGATGAGGACACACCAGAGTGCTTTTATTTGAGAAACGTTGCTGTAAATGTTTTGAATCAATTCAAAATCAAATCAATTCAAAGACACTTATATTATGGGA
>NW_022910719.1:0-248 GCF_012274545.1 Fukomys damarensis | reverse complement strand
GCTCAGAGAAAAGTTTAAAAACTTCTTCATCCAAACAGGAGGCGGTAATATATTTAGGGAGGATGTATTGTCTGGAGAAGTCAGTTTTCACTCTCCACATAGACTCGTACATCACTGACACTTCTCCAACCTGCGAAAAGGAACTCCTCCGAGCCTGGAGCTCCAGACGGCCAGGTAGGCCATGCATGCTGCAGTTGTGGTGTTCCTGCTTCAGTTGTCACTAGTGTTGTGCTTCTGTTGTTGTTGTT
>NW_022910718.1:0-231 GCF_012274545.1 Fukomys damarensis | reverse complement strand
CAGAGCTTCGTGATAGAAAGAGGAAACTGGCTCTCAAAGGTCACAGTGCAGCAAAGAAAAGAAGTGAAAATGCTGAAGTCAAATTGGAATCACATAATTTGACTTCTAGAAGAAATGGTTGGCCACAGATTGAGGTCACTACTGCAGTTCAGGAGCCCTAGGTAAGCTCTGAAGAAGCGTGCCAGCAGACATGGGAAGAAGGCCAAATCTGGGCGACAGTGGATCACAGCC
>NW_022910717.1:0-211 GCF_012274545.1 Fukomys damarensis | reverse complement strand
GCTAAAATATCCTTTCCTCTCGTAAGGGCATTTTGTCTCAGTAAAGGAGAAAAGTAACTAAGAGAGAATTTGGTAACAGAGAAGTGCGTTACTGTGAATGCACCAGACCATGCAGTTTAGAAGCCCTTGGAGCTGGCTTTTGGGAAATGGCAGAGTTGGCGATGCTGGCTGAAAAAGTCACACTGGAACACTTGAGGCTGTACTTGATGGG
>NW_022910716.1:0-244 GCF_012274545.1 Fukomys damarensis | reverse complement strand
GGAATCTCATCTGCATCTCTCGAATGACCAGTGATGTGGAGCATTTAATTTGTATAACTTTATAGCTAAGTTTCCTGTCTACATAAAAAGCAGGAAAATGCTACTTTTGGGAAACTGTTAAGTAGTCTATGATTATTATGTATATTTTGTTTAGTACAAAATTTTAAAATCTTGAAAATAAAGTGGAAAAATATAAATTAAAATATATCTAGTTGAATTAAAAATTGTCATATTAAATACATAA
>NW_022910715.1:0-262 GCF_012274545.1 Fukomys damarensis | reverse complement strand
AAGTAAATAGTTTCATTAGGAGATACAAACACCATAATTTTTCTACTTAATAGATTGAGATTGGAATAATCTCAACTTCGAAAAAGTAAATAATGTACAAAATAACCAGACAAAGCCTTTAGGAACTAAAAGTTTGAAGGCCAATTCTAAAGACCCCAAGTCTGTCATGAGCAGAAAGTTGCTGTAGGGAAATTAATCAATAGACATTTATTGAAGAGAGCCGATGGGACTCAAAGAAAAATAATGAGTCTAATTCACATCA
>NW_022910714.1:0-207 GCF_012274545.1 Fukomys damarensis | reverse complement strand
GTGAGCTCAATAAAAAATAGTAGATGCACTACTTCATAGAATTTGAAAGTCTAAGCTTGCCCAACTTCAGCTATAACTAGCTCTACAGGTTTAAATCTTTCTCTCTCTCTCTCTCTCTCTCTCTCTCATCTTGGATTCTCTCTGTGTGCCATTGTTCTCTCCTGTGAAAGATCAGCCTCTTCTGCACACCCAGGGTTCTCTCCTGTG
>NW_022910713.1:0-224 GCF_012274545.1 Fukomys damarensis | reverse complement strand
TGACTACTTTCCTAACTTTAAAGATCAGGCAGATTCAAAACACTATAGCTCACCTGTTCTCTGGACAATCTCTTAATAGCTGATAGTCTTAAACCAATTTCATACATTCCCAAATTACAGGGGATTGATCTAATAAGTACAAGTTATTTCTTAGAAGTATTAAAGATATAAGAAAGAAATATGGCATTCCAGGTGAGGGAATGGGCCGCAGGGCACAATGAAAT
>NW_022910712.1:0-299 GCF_012274545.1 Fukomys damarensis | reverse complement strand
GAGTCACGTCCACACACCAGAGGGTCTGGAGGAGGGTGGGGGTGGGATGGGCAGAGGACCGGATGGATCATCCAGTGCATCTCCCTGCCTGCAAGTTGACCGGTGCCCAGTCAAGTCAGGAAGATGAGAACCATTTCTGTTTCTTCAAATCTAAAGCAAATAGCACGGCCAAAGTCTCCAAAGGCCTCTCACAGCATGGCTTTTGATTCTGGGAGCAGAATCTCCTCTTTCTACGAGAGTCATTTCTACCACCTTACAATCTGAAGTGAGACAGAGTAGGGCTTTCAATTTTTACATTA
>NW_022910711.1:0-476 GCF_012274545.1 Fukomys damarensis | reverse complement strand
CTCAGTGAGATACTCCTCTCTGCTCTGATTCTCTTTGACTCACCCAGATGGCCCGCCATCTCACGCTGGTGTAGCTGGTTGGTGGTTTAAGCACCTTTCCAGTCCCTCCCTGCTGGGAGCCCAGGGGCGGCCCGGGAGTCCTCAGGACGTTGCAGTCTACTTCCCCTGAACACAGGTGAGCCATGAAGGCAGGCAGGAAGGGAAGTATGATGCCATGTCCACTCGTGGAAATATGTCACTCCTGCTGCATTCTCTTAATGCGGAACAAGTTACTAAGTCTTTTCACATTCAGTGGGAGGAAGTTTACTTTGTTTTTGAAGTAAGGAGCATCAGAGAATTTTTGGACAAAATTTTTAACCATTACAATAGCCTACAAAATATGTATTTTCAGATATATTCATTCTGTGAGTGATAGCATAGTTTTCCCTATTCTACTTTATTTTAATGTTTTTAACTCATCATGGTAAATAGAGGGA
>NW_022910710.1:0-518 GCF_012274545.1 Fukomys damarensis | reverse complement strand
TAGGAGTCCATTAAAAAGCAGAAGAAACTGCAAATGACAAGAAAACTGTTAAAAGAATTAATGGTAAAAAATTTCCCAGAGTGAAAGTATTTAACATACAGATAAGCGAGGCATATAGGACTCCAACTAGCCATGATCAAAGCAAAATGTACACATAGACATATAATAATCAAGATCCCAGAAACCCAACAGAGAACAAAGAACTACAAGCAGTTAGAGAATAGAAACAAATCACATGCAAAGGAAAGCCCATAAGAATTACAGCAGACTTTTCAACACAAAACCTCAAGTCAGGGAGAGCCTGGAGTGAGGTATTTCAAGCCCTAAAAGAAATCTACCTACAAATTAGACTAATGCTTCCTGCAAAACTATCTGTGAAAATTAATGATACTTCCATGACAAAGAACAGCTGAGAAACTTCATGAATAGAAAACTAGCACTCCAAACAATTTTTAAAAAAATATCCTAGCAAAAGAAAATGAAGGTCACAACTCCATGAAACCCAACAGAGTAAATCC
>NW_022910709.1:0-566 GCF_012274545.1 Fukomys damarensis | reverse complement strand
TTTTTTTATGTTTTTTAGAAAAACTGAAAACTTGTAATATTGAATTTTATGACATTGGCACCCAACCCTTTTCCAGAATTGGAGAATATATTCCAGGCTACTGTCCTCTTAGTTACTGAAAACAAAATATAAACCTACCCCTACAGTTTGTTTTGATCAGTGTTACAAATTGGAAAGGCTTTCTTTATGAACTGTGCAAGATTCTTTTTGGTAGGCTGGAACTGTCTTATGCTAATTTTTTAAGGTTTGGCGCCAGTCTGGTCAACTGCATCCCTTCCTGAGGGCTGGGATGCAAGTGTGTGGGTGGGGTCAAGAGCCTGCTCAGAGCGGACCATGTTTTTAAACAGTAACCTTCTATGTTTAAACAAACAAACAAACAAAACTTGCCATATGACAATCAGAATATTGTCTAAAGAAGGCTGGAATATATTATCTTCGTTAAGTTGTGTTATGATCCTAGGATAATACATTTCACCAGATGAAGCAAGTAAATGTTTAATGGGACTAGATAGATACTGTCCAATTGTTTGAAGTAACTGTTCTTCATGGCTCTTTCATTTATAAGC
>NW_022910708.1:0-222 GCF_012274545.1 Fukomys damarensis | reverse complement strand
AAAAAAAAAGAGTAGCCTGTATACCTAGTTACATACCCACATATTCATGTGAAAAACATGTATTTTTCTGAGTGGTTTTATTTTTATTTTTTAATTATTTATTTATTTATTTATTTATTTTTTTGGAAGACAGGGTCTCACTATGTATTTGAGACTGATCTGGAACTCACTGTGTAGCCCAGGCTGGTCTCGAACTCACAGCAATTCTCCTGCCTCAGCCTC
>NW_022910707.1:0-231 GCF_012274545.1 Fukomys damarensis | reverse complement strand
GATAAATATCAAATGTAATTTCAAAACTTTTTCGTTCCCTTGAATGTTTCCTGTGAACTTCTGTTGATTTCTGGAATAATTCTGAAGAAAGATGTATCTTTATTAGTAGAGTATTAAGTTGTGATGACTAGTTTCAGAGATACATACTTAAATATTTTACTTAATCCACCTCAATTAGCTACTCATTTGTTTTCAAGACTCTCTGCTTTGAGAAAATTATCTCATTATAGC
>NW_022910706.1:0-363 GCF_012274545.1 Fukomys damarensis | reverse complement strand
TTTTTTTTTTATCATGAATACATGTTGAATTCTGTCAGATGCTTTTCCTGCATCTATTGAGATGATCGTATGGTTTTTATCCTAGGCTCTATCAATATAGTATGCTGCATTCATTGATTTGCATTTGTTGAACCAGCATCCTTGGGATGGATCCCACTTGGTCAGGGTGTACGATCTTCTTGATGATATTCTGCATTCTATTTGCTAGTATCTTATTAAGGACTTTTGCATCTATGTTCACTAGTGAGATTAGCCTGTTGTTTTCCTTTTCAGTTGGGTCTTTCTCTGCTTTGGGGATCAAGATGATGCTCGCTTCCAGGAATGAATTTTGGAGTATTGCTTCCCTTTCAGTTTCACTGAAGA
>NW_022910705.1:0-665 GCF_012274545.1 Fukomys damarensis | reverse complement strand
AAAGGCTTTTGTTTTGGAGACCAGGATCTGCTTTGCTCTTCAGAATATCTGTCAGGGCTTCCTTCATCAAATGCTATCTGATTGGCATATGGCTCCAAAAAACCCAACATTCTAATTCATTGCTCTGCTTTACCATTTATTTTTAACTAAAGTAAGGTCAGGCAGTGACTTTTTCCTTTGTTCTTTTGTTCATTTTGTGCACCCTTAGCACAGGCCACTTTGGGTCTGTGGAGGTGAACAGGTGGCAGCCCACGCCTCCTGCGTCTTGCAGGACTCGCTCCAGCACCAGGGACCCTGGCGGGGTGCAGATGGTTGGTCTGTGCTCCAGGGCCTCCTGCTGCTCTGGGCTGCGCTCTGAGTGAAGTCCTCTTCTTGGCAGGCGTGGAGGAGGACAGGCCGGGGCAGCTCCGTGGAGGGTGCGAAGGCCTCACCCTGCTGTCCTCCACGTGTGGCTTCCTGGCCGTGGCCCAGGTCACCACTGCAGCGCAACAGAGACGCGCGCTCCTCTGGGAGTGCGGCTGGCTCAGGTGCAGCTGTGGGAGTCAAGTCCCTCCGCCCTGCAGTCCCCTCTGTCCCAGGCAGTTGGCCCCTGCTTGGTGCTGAGCACCCTGCTGGCCCTGGGCTCACGGCAGCCTTTGCTGGCCACGCTCCGCTCTGAAGAAGCC
>NW_022910704.1:0-424 GCF_012274545.1 Fukomys damarensis | reverse complement strand
ATGGATGCACACTGAGGCCATACTCTTAAGAGAAATAAATAAGACACACGTGTACAAATATCAAATAGTTTCTCTGGTGTGAAAAACTAAAAGCATAAATAAGATCCAAATTGTATAAATGATAATGTGAACTAGGAAGAAAAGGGCTAAAGGTGTAGGGGAAGTGGGAACAGTAGGGGAAAGGAAATAAGGGAAAAGAATAAAAAATATGACAAAAGGAAAAAATGGAAACAAAATCTTTGTAAATGGGGAGGGTGGAGGGAGTAAAGGGAGGCAGGGGTATGGGGAAAAATGAGAACCAAGATCTGTCATGTAAAGGTACAGGATCCCGGAGGGCAGGGACAAGGGGAAAAAATGAGAGTCAAGACCTGTCATATAAAGGTACAAGATCCCAACAATGAATGTAACTGTACCATATCCCTAA
>NW_022910703.1:0-579 GCF_012274545.1 Fukomys damarensis | reverse complement strand
AACACAGAGGAAGAGTAGAGAATAGACTGTAATAACCAACTGGTACCGAAAGTCCCTGGTGTGCTGGCGAGAGGGCACCTTGTACTTATTTTCATACAGTGCTTCCTCATCCATGGAGGCTTCTTGTTCCTACTGACACCATTTCCCCTTAAGTCATCAATGTTGTGTTTTGTGGTATTTATCGTAGCCATCCTCTGAGTTCAGTATTGATATATTTGACTTAGTTTCTTCCTCTATTTTTTTCTTGCCCATTCTCATTAATTTTGCTGGGCCATAGCGGCAGGTGTGTTATCTTTTGTTCATCTGAGGTTCCGTTTGTGATCCGGCATGGTCCTTTGTTCCTTGAATGTTTGTTGAGTTGAATTGTTGTGGTTAATTCTCTTCACAAACATTCTATCTGCCACCCAGTTACTGACTTAAAATCAGAATCCATATTTAGGTAAATGTGTTAGCTAGATAGATGGCTTGTTACTTTTGTACCTGAGTAGAAACTCTTCAAAAAACTCTTGCATTCTTTAGTTGAACATATATTTAGTAAGTCAAACTTTTGACCATTTAGAACAGGTGTCAGCAAAGTAT
>NW_022910702.1:0-202 GCF_012274545.1 Fukomys damarensis | reverse complement strand
TGAAGTAGGAGTTTATGAATGGATCTGGCCAAACTGCAAATCCAATGAATTACTCGGAGTTCAACGATTCACTGACCAAGCATCACACTCTTCTCTCTCTCTCTCTCTCTCTCTCTCTCTCTCTCTCTCTCTCTCACACACACACAACTATCACAATTCAGCAAACAAGATTTTTCTAGGGAGCTATTTTGAAAACTATAGA
>NW_022910701.1:0-2103 GCF_012274545.1 Fukomys damarensis | reverse complement strand
CGGGAGCCCATAGCGTGAGAGCGAACTCAGCTCTTCGGGGCACTCATGCCTTTTCCCCATAGACCCCTGAGCAACCGGCTGTCTCTCAATGAAGCTATTTGCAAGGTTTCCAGCGCTTTGTGTCTGTCTGTTCTTACCTGGCAGGGGAAGGGGGCTGGGGAGGTGTTCGGGTGAGACCAGTAGCAAGAACATGTGAGGTCAGGCGAGGAAAAGAGAAGAATAGCTGCCGTTCTGTTCCTGCTGCGGGACCCAGAGAGGAGAGAGAACAGGAAACCACCGACTAACAGGGCTAGTTAGATAGAAGTGTTGAACTGATGACAAACCACCTAGCAATTCCACCTTGAGTTTTGGGGAGGAGGGCACATTGCCAGAAGAGGAGGCAACCTTTGAATGTCCCCTTGATCCGCAGCGTGCCTGCTGACATTCCTTTATAACAAAATCCCTTCTCCCCAAGTTGATTATAGTGATTTTGTCCGTGTTGCCCGAATTGATACGCTATTTCAATTTTTAAAAAGTCTTCACTTACACGAAGTAGTGGGAAAGCAGCAAGAGCGCGGGACGGGCTCGTTGTGAGGTAAATAGCAATCATTCCTAGTTGGGTGATAATGCGCTGTAGCAGAAAGCTATCCTGAACCAGTGTTTAGTGAGGCCAGGATTCTAGTCAGAGTTCTGCTGCTCTGACTTTACCCACCTCGTTACCAAAGCAGTCGTGGCTTAGTTCCTCTCTGCAAGATATCAGAATTGGACTAGGATGATTTTAGGAGATTGTAAGCGTCAGGGAAATGATGGGGGGGTGCTTAAACATCTCGATGTGTACTTGGCTGACAAAATTTAAAAATAAGGGATCTAGGTGCTGCAAAAGCACTAACTCTAGGGAGGCATTCAGTCTTATAGAATGCATAGCAGAAATACAGGAGGTGGGGAAGGTTAGATAATGAACAGGTCCTTTGCTTTTGTGACACTGCACCGTCACTTATCAGGCACTATATCAAATTGTGGAGCAAACGGGATTTCTTTTAGTTCTGAACGCAGAGGTTAAAAACTGTGGGAGTCGTTCTCAAGCCCTAGGCTGTGACGGGCACAGATGTGATTCCTGAGGAAGTAAAACATCAGAGAGTAGCTGGTTCGGGGAAAGGACCTAGCACTAGCAGTCTTCAACTGAAGTGAAAGGAGTGGAGAAATGGACACCCCTGGAGCTGCTTTTTGCTCTGAAAGAGTGAGAGACAGGTGTTGGACACCGAGGAGTCTACCTTCCAGTTGCGTATCTGACCCCTCGATGTTGCTAGCGGGTTTTTTCGGTCCTGGAGCCTCCTTCTGGAGCTGGTTTCTGGGTTCTTTCTAGAACAAAGCACTGAACGAACAAGCCAAAAGAGTGGCCAAAGTTATTTGAAACTTTTAAAGTGAAGGGTAAGGGAGAAACTGGCTCTGCAGATCAAGCTTGAGCCGAGGACAAAATGAAAACCAACAAAGCCAAAGTTCATCCTGGCCACGGGGCAGGCTAAGCCACAGTCGTGGCAGGAAAGCCACCGGAGTGGGATTTCAATGGTGTCGTCTCCTTTGATTTCCTCCTCACAGGGTGGGAGTCCACGAGAATTCCATTTGCACAGTCTTGAGAATTATTTGGAGTGTGAGCCCCGGGATCTGGTCACACTCCCCAAACAGCTTTCTACACCCTGCTCTCCTGCCTCATTTCCACCTGAGAGAACCAAATGCCCCCAGTTCTTTATGGGCTGCTGAGAGAGTGGAGTTCTCTGTCTTCCATAGCTGCTTTCTGTCATGGGCTGTACAACTTTTTCCTTTTGGGTGATCTCTTTCTTCAGATCGGGTCGGATTGGCTTTGTTCTATAAAGATGAATCCAATTATCTACCTCTGTGACCTTTCCTGCAGTGGGTGTCAGGAGGATCACTGCACAGGGGCCCTTCTGTTTTGGGTTGAATTGGTCTGTGGGAGTCTCCTCCCTCCATGTTTTTATGAGCCCTTCCTTTCTGGGTGGGCCCACTGGGCCAGGACCTGGCAGGACTCTGATCCCACGTGTATGGATAGCCTGTTGTGCTTGGCCCGGAATGATGATCTATTGTAAGTGTCTCATGTTCTCTGGGTCT
>NW_022910700.1:0-1284 GCF_012274545.1 Fukomys damarensis | reverse complement strand
AAAAAAAAATCAGCCTATATTTCTCAGTTTGGAACAGACTATTTACTAAGCATCCCTTCACGGTCCACAACTGGAAACATTCTAACCAGGTTGGAAGCAGCTGGACGGCCACTCCGTCTCTCCCATCTCCTCTAAGTCCATGTCTTTCCAAGCAGCATTTCCAGTGAAGTGGCAGGAGTGGGTTTTCTCTACTTAAATTATAATTTCAATCAACTGAGTGAAATAAAATATACTTTATGTCTTACTGGAAGTAATCATTTTAAGCCAGCAGGAGAGAGTCATTGTGAGGGTAGAGCCTTACACTGTGAGTGGAAGGAAGGTTTGTTTCCACTTTGGGTTTTGGCTCTGCAAAAATGGTTTCTACTTGGCTTGCGAGTAATTGAGGCATCAGAGCAGTGATGAGGTTTTACCAGCTGCTCTTAAAGGTGTGGGTATTGACTTGCTTGACAAGTTAAGTGTTTGCTCTCCACGGACCCACACAGAACATAAAAATTCTGCATTATTGCAAACTATTTGCACACAGGACCCATGATATAAAACTATCATCATCACCATCACTTTCAGACATGTGTAGAATGAAACAGCACAGAAGTCTAAATGGCTAATTAGGGAGAATCTTAGTGTCCACGGCTCAGGGTTAGGGCTTTCTGCACTCTGCCTACACTCTTGAATCAGCATGTGTCTCTCCTCTCTAATTGCCTGGGAAAGATATTTACATGGGTGCTAAGCATTCTAACAAGATGGAGAAAAAGCTTCTTTTAGATCTGCTAAACTGGCAACAAGGAGAAAGTAACATCTAGGGAACTGAAAGTCTGAGCGAGACCCAAAAACATAAAATCTGAGTAATATTTTCTTGCAATTCTGGGTGATAATAATGCTTCTTAAAGCGCCAAGAGGAAAATGCATGAGGGCCATTTTATTGCACAATTCTGTGTTTTCCAGTACTCTAAAAGCAGACTTTGAGCTAGAGCTACTTAGTCAAAAATAGAAATAATAATATATACTTCAGAATGCTGATAAAATGTATATATCATAGGTTATATTGAATAGAATAACAAACATATAACTTGATAGAAGACATGATATTTCTTTACTGCCCAAGCATACCTTTATATGCAGAATTCCTTAATCATTTCATTGCAAAGTAAGGTAAAGCATGTGAAACAGTGACAGAAACATCACCAGAAGGGGCGTTCCAAGAGAATGCTGTGTGAAGAGGCTAAACTTACAGAACCAGGCCTGGGGTAGGGGACTTTTCCTTCGTAGAGTGACCAGTGGTACTCA
>NW_022910699.1:0-210 GCF_012274545.1 Fukomys damarensis | reverse complement strand
TCCAACAAAGGGAGTTATAGTTCTTCCTTCCCAGTCTGTGCATCTTTTATTTTCTTTTCTTGTCTTATGTTATCTTAGAGAGTAAGTACTCGTAGTGTAAATATTAAATTATCTTAGACAGTAAAGCCCCATAGTGTTATATTGAAAGCAGTGACCAGAGGAAATATGTATCTTCTTGATCATAGTGTGAGTGTTCACTTTCTTACTATG
>NW_022910698.1:0-217 GCF_012274545.1 Fukomys damarensis | reverse complement strand
GGCATGATTTAAATTTCTAACAATACAATGGGCTGTTATACTCTTAACAAGTTTGAAAACCTCTGCAAGATGGGTGATGTTCTGAGAAAATGCAAATTTCTCAAACTGTCTCCATAAAAATTAGAAAAATGTAAAAGAAGAAAGATCCTGTATACAAAAGACATCCCCAAAAAAGCCCCAGGTTAAGATGGTTTAATACTAAAACTTTCTAAGTGTC
>NW_022910697.1:0-314 GCF_012274545.1 Fukomys damarensis | reverse complement strand
AATTGAAATTGGCACAAAACCACGATGTCATTATATTGTCCAAAAATACTTATCAAATCAACTAAATAGTTATAATCAAAACTAGCCGAGTTCTGTCTAGTAGTTGTTTTCTATTTTCATTAGCTATCATTCTCTTTTTTTTTTCAGTAAAGAATGGAAATTTATAGCTAAAATTTCCCTGGCTACATTTGATATCGTATTAGATAGTTTCCCATCAAGCCTCATCTCAAGTGTATGAGACATTAAACTACATATATACTGGGACATGCACTACAATTTGGACTGCCTCTGTTCAAATTTCCCCTTTTCAGCAC
>NW_022910696.1:0-528 GCF_012274545.1 Fukomys damarensis | reverse complement strand
AGATGTACAAGAAGTTATAGCAAGAGTTAAAATGTCAACATAGTTAAAAAAGAAAGCAAGAATCATATTGGTAAAATATCCTTCAAAGTAACAGTGAATGCTATTGGTTGTATCATGTTGTGACAGTTGAACTGGATCGTCAACTTGACTGGCTTGAAAGATGCCTAAGAGATTATCATATCTCACTTTTGGGTGACTGGATGGGTTATGGAGGTGTGACCTCAGATGTTATATCTGGCCCCTGCTCCTTCCTCTGACACTCTACCCCATGTTGTTTCCCTGCCTCCATAAACTAAGCCACTTTGCTCTACCACACCTTTATGCCAAGATGTTCCTGCCCTAGAACCTGCCAAACATGGACTGAACCCTCTAAAATTATGAGCCATATAAATCTCTCCTCCTTTTTTTTTCTTTTATTGAGTTTATTAGTACATTCTAGGTTTACAGTACAGTTACATTCATTATTGGGATCTTGCACCTTTACATGACAGGTCTTGGTCCTCATTTTTCCCCTTGTCCCTGCCCTCC
>NW_022910695.1:0-422 GCF_012274545.1 Fukomys damarensis | reverse complement strand
AACACTCTAGATGGATCAAATGCCATATAATCTGGGAATACAACTGCATGTCCTAGTGACAAGAAATATATGTATTTCTTGTTATTTGAAATTTACTTTTTACTTATTTATAAAATTTGAGTTGGAGAGAGAACATTTTTACAACACGAAGTAACATAACATTTGCTCAACTGTTTAAAACAATGTAAAAAATAATGCTGCTTTTTACTGTAAAATTCCTTCAATTTCATTGACAAGGCTATAATTAATAACACTCATACAATAGTTGTTCAGATCATGATACTATTGTTGAGGTAAGATGGAATAGAAGGAAGATGCAATGAATTATTCTTTAGGCCCACTCATTTTATAAAATAAATCATACTTCTGAAAATTTATGCCAGTTTTGTTAAATACAAGAATTACAGAATTTAAAAAAAAAA
>NW_022910694.1:0-493 GCF_012274545.1 Fukomys damarensis | reverse complement strand
ATATCACACACATAAACCACCCCATAGGTGTATAGCTGTGTATCCTGGATATGCCTGTATATGCATAAGAGATGGAGATATACTCAGAATTTTTTTAAGAATTGGTATATATATTTCTGGAGACTGGCAAGTCCAATATCTGTAGGCCAGACAGACTGGAAACTCTTAAGGTAGGAACTGATTTGGGGATCTGGAAGCAAAATTTCTTCATCAGGTGATTAGATGAGGCCATCACCATAACTGTCTTCTTTTATACAGAGTCAAGATGTGTGTGTAGTTCCTAAGCTTCACAATCACATGTTAACCACATTTCCAAAATACCTTCACAGTAACACCTAGGTTAGTGTTTGACTAAATAATTGGGTATAATAGCTTACTCATGTTGACACATAAAATTGTCACATCCCAGAAAGTCTTTGCTCCAGTGTTACATTTTCACAACTTCTAAAATTATAGTTCTATGCATACCCTTTCTTCTCTAGCCCCTTTCCCC
>NW_022910693.1:0-203 GCF_012274545.1 Fukomys damarensis | reverse complement strand
AATATCAATGTTGAAAACCAAAATGCTCGCCAAGTCCCTCCCTTTATAGAGTCTAGGGAAACAAAGAGATTTTGAATCAGTCCCCAGATGGTCCTGTCACCACGTACAGGCCCGATCCACTGCTGTCTGCCCCTAGAGCTCCTTTCTACCGTGTGATGACACTGGTGGTCACGACTGCGTTGCTGACATTATTCCAAAAGGAA
>NW_022910692.1:0-237 GCF_012274545.1 Fukomys damarensis | reverse complement strand
CCTAAAATGTCAGCACAGCAGACTTCTGGGCATGGGTGAGTGGAGGCACCTTGGGGTCCACCATTGCTCCCTGGCCCCTTCCTCTCTGGCTCTGTGTCCTGCTCTGCTTTCTGGCCACCATGAACTATGCAGCTTTGCAGCACTGTACCCTTTGACTGTGATATCTCAGCCTTGGCCAGCTATGAATGGAGTTTCCTGAAACTATAAGCCTGTGATGGCAAACCTTTTAGAGATGAA
>NW_022910691.1:0-250 GCF_012274545.1 Fukomys damarensis | reverse complement strand
AAGGGTAGAGGAGGTCTCTGGGAGGAAAGCAAATTGGCAGGATCAGTGGTTGAAAGTCGTGAAAGAGTGGATGGACCGGAAGGTGAGGAAGAAGTACAGTTCTTGGTGACGACAACAAGGTCTAACCTGGCTCTCTGGGCGTGGACTGACTGTGATGAGACAGACAAAAAGATTTCTGAAAGTGACGAGGTCAGTGGACAGAGAGACCAGCTTGTTGGCAGGATCACAAGCAGTAAGTTCGTGTTCAGTG
>NW_022910690.1:0-1108 GCF_012274545.1 Fukomys damarensis | reverse complement strand
AACAAAAACCTTGTATCAGTCTCTGGTTTTTACATATTTAAAACAGCATTAGAAGAGGGTGAACTACCTGTGCATGTACTCCCAGCACTCTGGGAGGCTGAGGCAAAAGGACTGCAAATTCAAGCCCAGCCTGGGCAATTGAGCAAGACGATGTGATCTGAAAATGAAATGGGCTGGAGATGTAGCTCGGTGGTAGACTGCCACTCTGCCAGTACCACAAAGATGAAAAGAGAGTGAACTGAAGACAGCAACGTGGAGAAGAAAGCACCAAGCCTGAGATAGCTGGCCTTCCATACAACTCGGCAGGAAACAGAGAACAGTGCATTTGAACACAAAGAAAAGCTGTTTCCAAAATCTATTGGTAGGTCTCTCTGTTGTAGTAGAATCTTCAGAACTTTTAAAGTCCCATCACTATTACTTAAACCGCTCATCTATTACACTGTATTTGCTTTTGCTTAAACTTAAGGGAAATCAGATAAGTAAACCCAGAGGAAAGGTTAACTTTGTTGTTTACCACCTGTGCTTTGATATTAGGAAGGAAAACTCAGCAGCCAAGGCTGTCCTAGAATGTACACCACAGGGAAGAGCTGCATGGGGGCCCTGCTCTTGGCCCCTGTACCACAGAAGGCCACCAGCCTGTCCCTCAGGCAGCCAGAGGCAAGCAGACTGCCTGGTGGTATCCTGCCTCACTGGGATTCCCTTCCCTCGTCTTAACATCTACCGATTGATACTGTTATTACTCCCGTGTCAAGGAAAGTAAACAAAAAAAGTACTTTTTGAGGAATATGTGGTGTTTAGTGAATATTTAATAATTATGAGCTGTTTTTAGGTGGCACTTGCTTTCTATGCATGTGTCTATGATCTTCAGTTTGTATTTCCTCTTATTTCATAGATGAGGAAACTGCCTCAGGGAGGCCTTAAGAGCCCACTGACATCCAGGGACAGGGCCCAGCTGATTAAGAGCCTGGGGTCTCCCCTGTGACCTTTCCTTCTTAGAGCTCACACTCAAAAGGATCTTGCTGGGCTGGAGATTTAGCTCAGTGGTTCCATCATCTGCCTTGCAAGCTCAAGGTCCTGAGTTTGATCCCCGGTACCAAAAAAAGAAAAA
>NW_022910689.1:0-928 GCF_012274545.1 Fukomys damarensis | reverse complement strand
AATATATTTTCCATTTTAATATTTCTACACAATCCTAGACAGAGAGTGTTCAGCAGGTATTTGGCTCCTGAGATACATAGTCATATCTTTGCAAGGATCTCAGGTGTTAGTCAGGACAGTCATTTCTTTCTCTAATCTGCCTGGTCAGAGTGGAGTAACTTTTGACTGACCTGTCTTGACCCCTTTTCTAGGCAGTCTGGTGATGTTAACTTTATATAGCTCTGTGAAATGGGCTCCATGAAGCTCCAGGTAGCAATTTGGAAAGAAGAGCTGATATTTTCTATGGTATTTCAGATATAATTGACGTGAATTATTATTGACTTGAATTATAATTGACTCCTATTAAATTTCACCTTGATTCACTTCTAGCTCTGAGACTCAATTTTAGTTCCAGCTTTGCTACTAATTAGCTGTGTGAATTTGGGCAAGTCTTTTCCTTTCCCTAAATAACAGCTGTCATTTATTTGACTGAGTGCTAGGTACTTTGCTAAGAGCTATACATTCATTATCTCCTTTTGTCCTCACATTACCTTAGTGGGGTGGATCTATGACTAGTCCTGTTTTAAAATGAATAACACGAGACTCTAGTCATTAGTGTAACATTTTCAGAATCACATAGATAATAAGTGACAGAATCAGGGCTCAAAGCCAAGTTTGTTTGGTTCCAGAGCCTATGAGCTTAACCATTATACTTTACTACTTTATTTGCATAAGTCGCAGCATTTACAGCTATGAAGAGTTGGGACTGATATGCATAGGATAATGTTAAAAACTGTGATTGTACTCTAGGATTTTATGTTAGGCATGAAATTGACATATATAATTTGTAATCCTGCCATCATCACCTAACAATACTCCAATTTCCCCGAGGAATGACTGTCATTTTCACTCTTACTCCATGGAGTATGGGTGATAATGGCTGACTTCT
>NW_022910688.1:0-276 GCF_012274545.1 Fukomys damarensis | reverse complement strand
TGCAGATAGGTACAATTTTAATTGTTTCCATAAGGTGCATCCTTTTGCTTTGTTTGCTTATTCCAATGGTCAAAATGACACTGTTTTATTGAATAAAAGTAAAAATGCATTCTTAACCCTGTTCTTAATCTTACAGGAAAACCCTGAAAGCTTTCACAGTTAAATATAATATTAGCCATAAGGATTTTTTTCTAGGTGCTTTTTATCAAGTTGAAGACATTCTTTTATGCCTAATTTGTTGAGAGTTTTCAGGTGAACAGGTTAAGTATTTTGTAA
>NW_022910687.1:0-272 GCF_012274545.1 Fukomys damarensis | reverse complement strand
TTGGGTCCTTGTTGAATGGCTGAAAAATAGGACTGTGCTACTAGTTGGAGCATTCTGTGTCAGTAAGGGGTAGGGGTGACCAGGCAGGGTCATGAGCTCTATTGAAGCTTCGTCTTTTTAGAAGGCCCTTCTGCAGTTCCTATGACCAACCTGAGCAGTACAGTATATCCCAGGCGAGTTACTCAGCCACAGGTAGCTTTTTCTTCCCGAGGTGGCCCTGCTTCTGCTAAAATTGTTTGTAGGACCCCACACGAATGGTCATTTGCCCCGAG
>NW_022910686.1:0-473 GCF_012274545.1 Fukomys damarensis | reverse complement strand
ATTCTGATAGGCTTAAACCAGTTTTAATAATCTTCCATTAGTTTGAGTGTGGTATTAAATGCATAGGCAAAGAAGATCTGGGATACGATCCTTGTAGGGCAGTGGTATCAATTCTAGCTGGTATATCATTTTGAAAAGTGTCTGCTGCTATCCTTCCCTCACTTTTCTGTTTCCTCTAAGATGTTTTTGGTAAATCCTTATACATAGGAGTCTGCAAGAGTTTGCTGCTCTTCATCATAATTACTTGTTCTCTCCTTGGCTGTGCAAATGTGGGGTGAAATGCTATTCCAATAGGTCCTAGAAACTGTCTATGTGGCTAGCATAATTTGTAGGATTGAAAGATCACCATTAGCTAAAGCTTTACTTGGGCTATGCTATGTTCTTGAATTAAGTTTCATATTCTAGAGGACTCAGTTTGTCTCACTAAAGTACCATTTTGCTTTAAGGATGATATCATGAAGGGCACACTGACA
>NW_022910685.1:0-289 GCF_012274545.1 Fukomys damarensis | reverse complement strand
GAGGTACAAGATCCCAACAATGAATGTAACGGTACTGTATCCCTAAAATGTACCAGTAAACTCCATTAAAGCTGAAAAAAAATTTTTGAAACTATTTCCTCAAAAAAAAAAGTTTATTGGTACATTGTGGGTATACACGATGATGACATTCATCACTGGAAATTGTACCTTTAGGTGATTTATCTTGGTTCTTAGTTTTTCCCCATTCCCCTGCCCTCCCTTCAACCCTTGTGCTCCTCCCTATTTCCAAAGATTTGTTACCATTTTTTCCCTTTACTCATATTTTTTT
>NW_022910684.1:0-317 GCF_012274545.1 Fukomys damarensis | reverse complement strand
ACAGCTACTTTTGTACAGACAAATGAAGGTATATGAAATTCAGAGTGTGGGACTAATCAGGCCGATTCTTGAGCACTGAGGCACACTATGAAAACAACTATTTTAAAATTTAAGCTAGTGCTCTTCCCAATGCTAGACAATCCTATCTGGATCTAGGGACAGAGAAATACAGAATGGAGAGAAAGATTTAAATCCTATCGAATGCATGGAATTTGTCTGCAAAAGGGCAGATAAAGCATATGGATGCTCCAGTAAGATCAAATGGTTTAAGAAACATTTGATGACTGTTGCTGCATTACCCATGGGTTCTCTCACTT
>NW_022910683.1:0-329 GCF_012274545.1 Fukomys damarensis | reverse complement strand
GGTTTTG
This sequence comes from Fukomys damarensis, assembly GCF_012274545.1. NCBI lineage: Eukaryota > Metazoa > Chordata > Mammalia > Rodentia > Bathyergidae > Fukomys > Fukomys damarensis. The sequence goes on along the minus strand of NW_022910683.1, from coordinate 322 downwards.
TTTGATGTCTGAAAATGTTGTCTGAAAAAAAGTAGACCATGAGCACTTAAACTATCGCAACACACTCTAGCATCTCTCATGCTACCCAGTGATGCCAAGGCTGTTTTTACACCATTAGGGTTTCCGCCGTGGCATGTTCCAGTGTCACTTGATTTGATAAAAGTACATAGCTTCTCCAGGGAGAAAATTCTCTATAGTTTCCCATTCTGATTTGGGGGATCCTAGAGCTCCTATGTTAAATCTGAACACATTGAACCACGAAGCCAACTGCTCTGAGATTTCCTAGAATCAACATGCACCAGCCATTGAGTTATCTGGGAAG
>NW_022910682.1:0-227 GCF_012274545.1 Fukomys damarensis | reverse complement strand
ATCATTATTGTTTTCTCTCTTAATAAAGATATAAAATAATGGAAACATTCTGAAACAGTAAAACATTCAAGTGGCTATGTCTAAATAGCCATAAAACTTGAAAAATGCACTTCTTGCCATTCCAACATGCTTAACCTTGTCCTAATAGATGTTTTTAAATGAGTCTACAATGACTAGCTTTCTTTTTCTTTAGAAAACCCAACTTGTTTTTAAATTTGAAAAGAATC
>NW_022910681.1:0-242 GCF_012274545.1 Fukomys damarensis | reverse complement strand
TTTTTGGCATGTTGCGGAAGCAGATACTCATGCTAATTTTATTCCAGGATACATTTTCAAGGTTATTTGTATTGAGAACGCCTTATAAGATACAGAAATAAGGAGTGCACCTCCAGAGCCGTCTCCACAGCAAATTTAATTACAGCATTGAAAGACAGCCTTCATGTCTTAATGTAGGGCACAGGGCAAGCATGCATTTTCTCCTTTATAAAAGATTTAATTTCCTAAACTCATTACTGGAA
>NW_022910680.1:0-1129 GCF_012274545.1 Fukomys damarensis | reverse complement strand
TGTTAATTATGTTATGAGAACTTGAGAAATCTCACACTTGGTAGCTTCAATTTTTATGGAAATTAGAGCTTCTTCCTGTTCAGAAGGATACTGAAAAATATGTAAATTCTGAAGAAGGGTGTCTTTTTGATGTGGGAGAGAGAAAGTACAACAGTAAGCAAGCATTTTTAAATAGAATAAAGGCACAGATAATTTCAGAGAGTAAAATAACACTAGTTTGTCTGATTATTGAATTTCTGCACTGGGAATTCACCGGCAGTAAATTATGATTAGTTGAGCTAAGGGAACACAGGTCTTGTGTGACGGAACAAAGAAATGAGAATAAGGTAACCCCTGTGGCATCTACGATATAGTAGAAAACACAAATTCTGAAGCAATGGATGCAAACAGGAAGCTTGTGGAGCTGAAAACTGATTGAAAATAAAGAAGAGTTTTGAAAATGTGCCTTAGTTCAATATAATGATGGAAGTTGCAGTCAGAAATGTATACATTAAAGTGCAGCTTTCCCAAGAGGAAATGTTTTTCTAAGGCAAATGTTTCCATAAAACATGAGACAAGAGTGACTGTGGCACTGTATATGTGTATAAGGCAATTCAGTGGTTGATGAAAGTTACTTGTGCCTAAAAAACTGATGATAAGTTGCTAGATGTATCATCTACATGAAAACTGAAATTTATGAAGAAGTTGGAATTTGAAGTAGAAGAGATTGAGAGCTAGATTCCAATATTTTTATGCTCAGCAATAAGAAAAGTAATAAGAAGAATAATATTTATATTATACATAAATACATGTATTTTTGTTGAGGTAGAGGGTTTGAAAGGTTGATTCAAAAGTGATCTGAAAGCAATAATGAAGAACTAGAAAAGAAAATTAAAATAAGGGTATGAAAACAGCTGGGCATGGTGGCACACCCTTTTAATCCTAGCACTTGTGAGGCTGAGGCAAGAGGATTGCCATGAATTCCTGGCCAGCTATAAAGTTGAGTTCAAGATCAGCCTGAACTATGAGCAATACCATGTCTCAAAAAACCTACAAATGATTATGAGAACATCTTGAGCTGTATAAGAAAAATGTATTTATGGATTATTCTGTTAGGGGAGTTACAATTTTACAATTATATGACTAAAAA
>NW_022910679.1:0-259 GCF_012274545.1 Fukomys damarensis | reverse complement strand
ATAAGCAGACCGCAGGTCTTATCCTTCCCACACTGTCCCCCAAAATAAACAGAACAGAAACAGGTCACCCCTCGCACGCACGTCTCTCCTTGGAGCTGTCCCCTGCCAAGAAGAGTAGGTGACAATACAAATACCACCTGGGAGAACCGAGTCGAGTCGTCATCCTCCAGATAACCCTCCAGTGTTTCACCTCAACAAGTGCAGGATTTGGCGCTCAGGATGGGAAGAGTTGGACAGATTTAGAAACGCAGAAAGGCAC
>NW_022910678.1:0-206 GCF_012274545.1 Fukomys damarensis | reverse complement strand
CTTTTACCTAGACTTCCTAGTTCCATGCCTTGAAGGCCAGGTGATGAGCTCGATTTTGCAGCGTGAGCTGGTCTCCTGTCTCCTGTCCTGCTTTTGTGTATTCTACACATCTCAATCCCATTGCTACCTGCTCCACTTCTCATATTCCTTTCCCTGCTATGTCTCACTGTCTTGATCTCCAGGGGCTCTGCTAGCCATAGGGTAAA
>NW_022910677.1:0-212 GCF_012274545.1 Fukomys damarensis | reverse complement strand
TTGACTTTTTCTCCATTCCTGAAGCCATGCTGTGAAGACAAGACCCTCAGAGCTCGCACACCACAGAGCCACTGCTTTGAGATACAGAGAAGATACTGAGGCGCATGTAACTGAGCCATCTGCTGTCAGCTCCAGTATGGTAGAAAACATGTCATCTCTTATGGTGAGTTTGCCTAGACTGAGTGACCAATTAACCAGAACACATCACCTGA
>NW_022910676.1:0-248 GCF_012274545.1 Fukomys damarensis | reverse complement strand
ACAGGTAAAAACGCCTCTCCATGGCCCCTATGAATAATGGTACAGACACAGTGGCATGAAGAATGGCTACCATTGGTATAGGACCCTAGATCATGTGTATCATTTTAAGCAGAGTCAACCTCATAGTGATGTATTGTGTAGACCTCACAATGATAACAGCCAAACTGGAGACATTCTTTAAAGATTTGACAAGTAACACAGAGGTTAACTAGAGACGCAGAAAAACCCATCAGGTTTTTAATATTTTT
>NW_022910675.1:0-221 GCF_012274545.1 Fukomys damarensis | reverse complement strand
AAGTCATCTCTAAAAATGTAGCAGATTGCATATTTAAAAAATTAACCTTGAACAAGGGGAAAAATGAGAACCAAGACCTGTCGTGTAAAGGTATGAGATCCCAATAGTGACTGCAACTGTGCTGTAGACCTTAAATGTAACAATAAACTCAATGAGGAAAAAAAATTAACCTTGAGAATTTTTCATTTCATGTTTAAATATGTCAACGTCACTCTCCTAGA
>NW_022910674.1:0-350 GCF_012274545.1 Fukomys damarensis | reverse complement strand
CCTTCAGGCCTAAGAGAGTGCCTAGCAGCTCTGAGTGCACGCAAACCTCCTGTACTCTGTATAATTGGGGATAGGTTCAGTTTGACTTTACAACACAAACACACTTTGCAGAGGGATTCTGTGGTTTCAAGTGCAGTTTTCCCAGACAAACAACTTCTCTCGCCGCTTACCGTTTAAATCGAAAGCGGTCAATTACATGAATGTGAAGTACTCCACAGAGAGATGTGGTTCAACTCTGTGAGTTTACCAGTGAAGTCCACCTCTTATGTTGACCACAACTGTATTCCTTTTTTTTTTGTTGGTCTCTGCCTGGCAGAGATTGAAACACAGTTTTGAGGCACTTTTAGCAG
>NW_022910673.1:0-211 GCF_012274545.1 Fukomys damarensis | reverse complement strand
GTTTTCCTAATTGGCATAGGAAAAATTGAACTAACCTGAGTATGCCAGAACATTCTAGAATACTCATTTCTGACCTATCAATTTCAGTTCATGTCTCAGTCTTACTAGCAGCCTTGGATAAATGCAGAAGTTCAGTCTTCTGCCCAGGGTGGGGGTGCACGCCTGTAATCCCAGCACTCGGGAGGCTGAGGCACTGAGGCAGGAGGATCGC
>NW_022910672.1:0-388 GCF_012274545.1 Fukomys damarensis | reverse complement strand
CTGTGTCAAATGTGTACAAGACTCACATCGTCAGATCTAAGAACCAATCTGACTTATGAATGTTCTCCCAGAATGGAACTCATTTGTAAGTTGGAGACTTACTGTATTATAGAAGTAGAAGAAAATAATGAACTGCACCTATCACCCAGAAGAAACTTTCAACTAACACTTAAAAGTATACACAAAGGAAGGAGCCTTTGAACAAAGACATTCAGTAGGTATCCCAAATTCCTTAAATCATATGTGTCTGTATATAATAGAATTAGATATATATAATCCCCACATCCTTTAAACCATATATATTTTTACAGAATTATACATATATAATTCCCAAATCCCTCAAACCACATATATATAATAAAACTAATAAAATTATATATATATATAA
>NW_022910671.1:0-200 GCF_012274545.1 Fukomys damarensis | reverse complement strand
AGAGGGAGAAAAAGCAAATGACAGCCACAAAGACTTCCTGTGTATTCCTCACAAGGTGCAGTCTCCATGTGCAGTGATTAATAAGCTCCTACCAGGAGGAGGAAGTCCGCTGCTCCCTGTGTCTTTTCTGAATCACATTGGAGTCCAGTGTTCTGGTCACTCTGCAATCCCCATGCTTAATGAAAACTGCAGTGCCACCT
>NW_022910670.1:0-230 GCF_012274545.1 Fukomys damarensis | reverse complement strand
AGGGCAGGGACAAGAGGAAAAAATGAGAACCAAGACCTGTCATGTAAAGGTACGAGATCCCAACGACGAATGTAACTGTACTGTATACCTAAAATGTAACAATAAACTCAATTAAAACTGTAAAAAAAATTATAGCCGCCAGTGGGTGGGTCTGGAATGATTATGTCAGTATCATTTGAAATAAAAAGGCAGACCAAGTTGGAAGTCTGGGCAAGTACAGGACTAAGATC
>NW_022910669.1:0-227 GCF_012274545.1 Fukomys damarensis | reverse complement strand
TCTGCTGTCATTTATGTGACTCTGATTTTTGTTTAAACTAAATAGTTGATGTTTGGCAGTGTACGTGGCCAAATTTCTCTTATAGATTTTGTTCCACAAGTTGTTTCTTTATTATTAAAGGAAAATAATTCTTTAAAACCCAGATTTAATGAAATATATTTTGGATACCATAACATTGACCCTAGGAGGAAGCTTTGCTTCCATGGAGAGATTGATAGGTTTAAGAC
>NW_022910668.1:0-656 GCF_012274545.1 Fukomys damarensis | reverse complement strand
TCCATCAGATCATCAGCTAAGTCACCTGAATTTATAGGCTGGGCTGAGGCATTCTATTTCTGGAGTAGAGAAACTCTGAACAAAAGGGCCATATGTGAGCGGTCCTACAGGCTTGGTCCCCACCGCCCCAGATGTCCCCTTAGATCACAGCACTGCACTCTGGTTAGCTCAGGAGCAGGCCTGAGAGCCCTGGGATTTTCAGAACAGTGGAAAATTTATACATCTTCACTGTGGCCTCATGTTATATTTGGCAGCTTTAACCTGGGACATTATGTTTTCTTCTAGAGAAATGAAAGTCCCATTCCACTCAAGCTCTGTCTTACTAGAATGGGAAGTTTGTTTCAAAAAGGGAATCCAGTACTTTAGGAGATGGGCAAGATTTGTACCTAACAGGTTTGCCCTCTATCCTACTCTGCTTAATGCTAAGCAAACAGGTTTGCCCTCTATCCTACTCTGCTTAATGCTAAGCAAACTTTCCCTGTACTGGTCCCTTATAAACCCTAGCCACTAAAAGTTTCCATTTCAGAACCAGTGTCTTCAAACAACAAATCCTCAACAGTTGTGGCTTCTGAAAGATCTTAGGATTTGATGCTATATTTAACTGCTTTATGTCTTAAACCAATTTGTTCTCAACAGTTTTCCATCAAAATATTTTT
>NW_022910667.1:8029-14709 GCF_012274545.1 Fukomys damarensis | reverse complement strand
GAGGGACTTACCTTCCTACGTCATTCCGAACACTGAAGGTCACATGAGCAGGGGCCCGCCGTCTGCGGAAATGTAGACGACGCGACGCGGGGAGTGGAATGGGGCGCCTGTCCCGTCCCCATCATCGAGCTCTCACCCTACTCGCCAGCCCGGCACTACCCACTGGCACTGCAGTGCGAGGCTCGTTTCCTTGGAAATACCCAGTGAATCCCAACTTCATGAAAGGCGCTGCCCTCACCTTCCCTCGCACAGGCAAATTCCCCGGTAGGCAACTTCCTTCAGGATCACGCTCACCAACCCCAACACTAACCCTAAGCCACCACCTGATTCCTAAGCTCCCAGTAGGCGGTCCATGAAATCCGGCACTGGGGCTGAGCCTAAGGCGCAATCTCATGCCGCTACCCCCTAGGGAACCCACACCCCAATAGCCAGGGAGAGAAACTGCCAGCCTAGCATCCACCAGAATCCTGTCTATCCCCAGCGCTAACAGGAGCGCTGACACGAGAGGAGGGACTTCTACTCCTACGTCATTCCTCAGCCTGGACGTTCAACTAACACCGACACGCACGGTCCAGTGCTCAGGACACTACTCAGGAAGGAAAGCGGGGGGGCCTATTCCATCCTGGAAAACGAGGGCTATCCCTCCTCGCTGGCCAGTCGCAGCCCACTATAGCTAGGCCTCCATGGGCAGGTCCCCGGAAACACACATTCGACCCCACCTTCAAGAAAGGCGCTGCCCTCACCTTCCCTCGCACAGGCCAACTACCTGGAAGGTGAATTCCCTCTGGGTCATGCTCAGCAATCCTAACCCTAACCCTAAGCCACCTCCTGATTCCTAAGCTCCCAGTAGGCGGTCCTTGAAATCCGGCACTGGGGCTGAGCCTAAGGCGCAATCTCATGCCTCTAGCACCTAGGGAACTCACACCCCAATAGCCAGGGAGAGAAACTGCCAGCCTATCACCCACCGGAATCCTGTCTCTCCCCAGCGCTAACAGGAGCCCTGACCGGAGAGCAGGGACTTCTACTCCTACGTCATTCCTCAGCCTGGACGTCCAACTAACACCGACACCCACCGCCCAGCGCTCAGGACACTACTCAGGGAGGAAAATGGGGGGCCTATTCCATCACCAACATCGAGCGCCAACCCTCCTCGCTGGCACGTCGCTGCCCACCATAGCCAGGCCTCTATGGGCAGGTGCTGGGAAACACACATTCGACCCCACCTTCAAGAAAGGCGCTGCCCTCACCTTGGCTCGCACAGGCAAACTACCTGGAAGGTGAATTCCGTCCGGGTCATGCTCACCAATCCTAACCCTAACCCTAGCCCACAGCCTGTTTCCTCGGTTGCCGTGGGGCGGCACTTGAAATCCTCCCCTGTGCTTAAGCCTTAGGTGCCATCTCATGCTGTCACTCACTAGGAAACCCACAGCCCGACACCCAGGCAGCGAAATCCCACAGGTATCCTTCTCCGGAATCCTCCTCCTAACCCTAACCCTATCCCTCAGCCTCGAGGAGGGACTTACATTCCTACATCATTCCTAAAACTCAGGGTCCAATGAACACGAAGCCTTACCCTCCGTCACACACTACACTACACGGGGAGCCCAACGGGGAACCAGTTCCAGCCCCTTAATGTAGCTCGAACGCTAGGCGATGGCCCCTCTCTCCCGATTCCTTCCAGGCGGCAAGGCTCCGGTCCGAGGGACAACCATGGCACATCTGAGCTTCACAAAAGTCACTCCCCTCACCTTACCTCTCACGCCCAAATTGTCTGCTCTTTGAATTCCTTCCGTGTCGTGCTCCCCTGTCCTAACCCTAACCCTAACCCACCACCTGATTCCTACCTTCGCAGGGGCGGTCCTCGACCTCCTCCACTCTGGCTGAGCTTAAGGTGAAATCTCATGCTGATACTCACTAGGAAAGCCTCACACCGATACCCAGGTGCAGAAACCACGAGGCTGTCACTCACCGGAATCCTCATCCTAACCCTCATCCTCAGCCTGACCCCGGGGGTAGGGATTTACCTTCCTACGTCATTCCGAACACTGAAAGTCACATGAACGGGGGCCCCCCGCTCCCTCAAATGTAGACGACGTGACGCGGGGAGTGTAATGGGGATCCTGTCCCGTTCCCATCATCGAGCTCTCTCCCTACTCGCTGGCCCGGCACTACCCAATAGCACCGCGGTGTGATGCGCGGGTCCTTGGAAATACCCAGTGTATCCCAACTTCATGAAAGTTGCTGCTCTCACCTTCCCTCGCAAAGGCAAACTACCCGGGAGGCGAATTCTTTCCAGATCACGCTCACTAACTCTAACCCTAACCCTAAACCACCACCTGATTCCTATGCTCCCAGAAGGCTCTCCTTGAAATCCGGCAATGTGGCTGAGCCTAAGGCACAATCTAACGCCGCTACTCACTAGGGAAACCACACTCCAATCGCCAGGGCGCGAAACTGCCAGCCTATAACTCAGGCGAATCCTATCCCCAGTGCTAACAGGAACCTTGACCCGAGAGCAGGGACTTCTATTCCTACATCATTCCTCACCCTGGACGTCCAACTAACACCGACACTCACCCTCCAACACTCAGGACAATACTCAAGGAAGAAAATGGGGGCCCATTCCTTCCCCAAAATCAAGCGCTAACCCTCCTCTCTAGCCAGTTGCTGCCCATTGTAGCCAGGCCTCCATGGGCAGGTTCCGGGAAACACACATTCGACCCCACCTTCAAGAAAGGCGCTGCCCTCACCTTCCCTCCCACAGGCAAACTAACTGGAAGGTGAGTTCCGTCCGGGTCATGCTCAGCAATCCTAAGCCTAACCCTAGCCCACAGCCTGATTCCTAGGTTGCCGTGAGGTAGCACTTGAAATCCTCCCCTGTTCTTAAGCCTCAGATGCCATCTCATGCTGACACTAACTAGGAAACCCACAGCCCGATACCCAGGTAGCGAAATCCCAAAATTACCCTTCTCTGGAATCCGGCGCTTAACCCTAACCTTATCCCTGAGCCTCGAGGAGGGACTTACGTTCCTGTATCAATCCTAAAACTCAAGTTCCAATGAACACGAAGCCTTACCCTCCGTCACACACTACAATGCAGTGGGAATCCAACGGGGAATCCCTTCCAGCCCCTAAATGGAGCCCTAACGCTTGGCGATGTCCCATCTCTCTGGATTCTGTCAAGGTAGCAAGTCTCTGGTCCGTAGTTAAACCACAGCACATCCTAGCTTCTCAAAATTCACTGCTCTCTCCTTATGTCTCACGCCCAAATTGTTTGCTGTGTGAATTTCTTCCGTGTCATGCTCACCTGTCCTAAACCTAACCCTAACCCACCACCTGATTCCTACCTTCCCAGAGGGTGGTCCTCGACATTCTCCACTGTGGCTGAGCCTAAGGTGAAATGTCATGCTGATACTAACTAGGAAAGCCGCACACCAATACCCAGGTCCAGAAATTGCGAGGCTGTCACTCACCGAAATTCTCATCCTAACCCTCACCCTCACCCTGACTCCTGGGGTAGGGACTTACCTTCCTACGTCATTCTGAACACTGAAGTCCAAAGAAACAGGGGCCCCCCGCCCCCTGAAATGTAGATGATGCGACACCGGGAGTGGAATGGGGAGCCTGTCCAGTCCCCTTCATCGGGTTCTCACCCTACTCGCCGGCCCGGCACTACCCACTAGAACTGCAGTGCCATGTGCCAGTCCTTATAAATACCCAGTGCATCCCACCTTCGTGAAAGGCGCTGCCCTCCCCTTCCCTCGCACGGGCAAACTACCCGGTAGGCGAATTCCTTCTGGATCACGCTCACCAACCCTAAACCTAACCCTACGCCACCACCTGATTCCTTAGTTCCCAGAAGGCGGTAGTTGAAATCCAGCACTGTGGCTAAGCCTAAGGTGAAATCCCATGCTGCTACTCTCTAAGAAACCCGAACCCCAACAGCCTGGGAGAGAAACTTCCAGCCTCTCACTCACCGAAATCCTACCCCTTACACTAACCCTAACCCTGACCAGAGAGGAGCGGCTTATATTCCTACATCATTCCTAACACCGAACGTCAAATTACCACCATCACTCACCCTCCAACACACACTACACTACTCAGCAAGGAAAATTGGGAGCCTATTCCATCCCCTACATCTAGCTCTAACCCTCCTCGCTGGCCAGTCACTACCCATTATATATCTATTTCTCAATGTTCATGTCCTGGCAAACACATATTATATCCCACTTTCAAAAAAGGCATTGCCCTCACTTTCTCTAGTACATGCAAACTATATGGAATGTGAATGGCCTCTGTATCATGCTCACCACACCTAATCCTAACTCTAACCCACAACCTGAATCCTCTTTTTCAATTGGGCCGTATTTGAAATCCAGCACTGTGGCAAAGCCTAAGGAGAAATCTCATGCTCCTAATAACAAGGAAACCCACAGCCCAATAGCCAGGGAGAGAATCTCCCAGCCTATCACTCACGGGAATCCTACCCCTAACCCTAGCATGAACCCTGACCAGAGAGGAGGGACTTATGTTCTTCCATCATTCCTAACACTGATGGTCAAATTAACACCAACCGTCACCCCCAAACACACACTACACTATACAGAGAGTGAAATGGGGAGCCTATCCCATCACCTAAATCTAGCTCTAATCCTACTCGCTGGCCAATCACTACCCATTACGTCTAGGCTGCAGTGTTCAGGTCCTTGGAAACACACAGTATATCAAACCTTAAAAAAAGTCACTGACCTCACATTCCCTCTCACATGCTAACTACCTGGTACATGAATTCCTTTTGTAGCACACCAATCCTAAACCTAACCCTAAGGCATAACCTGATTCCTACCTTCCCACAGGGCGGTACTTGAAATTCAGCACTGTAAGTAAGCCTATGTTAAATCTCATGCTTATACTAAGTAGGAAACCCACACCCCAATACCCAGGTAGAGAAATTCCAAGGCTGTCATTCACCATATTACTAACCTTTTCACTAACCTTGACCCCAGGGGAGGTACTCATATTCCTAAATCATTCCTAACACTCAATGTCAAATTAACAACAATATTCACCCTGAAACACACACTACACTATACAGGTTGTGATATCGGGAGCCTATGCCTTCCCCAAAATCTATGTCTTCCACTACTAGCTAGGCATACTCTACCAATATACCCAGTCTACAATGCTCATGTCCTTTGAAATCCACAGTACACCTCGCCCTCAAAACAGTCATTGCCCCTAACTTCATTCTCACATGCAAATTATCAGGTAAGTGAATTTCTTCTGTATCACTCTCACCCACTCCTCAAAGACATACATATATTCCAAAATCTTAGCGACCACTAAACATTAAATTAACACCTACAGTAAGCCTCCAACAGGCACTACATTACACAAGTAGTGAATTGGGGAGCGTATTCCTACCCCTAAATCCATGTCTAACCCTACTTGCTAGTCAAACACTACCCAATATCTCCAGACTATAATGCTCAGGTCCTTGGAAACCCACAGTACCCCTCACCCTCAAAAAGTCAGTGACCTAACCTTCCATCTCACATGCAAATTATCTGGTATATAAATTCCTTCCATATCACTCTCACTAATCCTAACCCTAACCCTATCTGACAAGATTCCTAATTTCCTATAGAGCCGTACTTGATATCCTGCACTATGGATAACCCTAAGCTGAAATCTCATGCATGCTTTCATACAGTGGACAATTTCAGACTGTTTAGTCATTCAGTGAATACACACTCTTCCAAACAATCAAATAGAGGCTTGGAGAATTTGCATCTCAGAGACCCGCACTCAGACTGGGGGCATGCAGTAAAACATTTATTACCTGTTAGTCACATAGTGAGAACAACCTGGACTCATCCTTCATCCAGTGGAACTTTGAGCTGCAGATAACCATGCAGTGAGTTCACACTCATGCCAGGCTACATCCAGCAGACTGTTTAGGACAAATTAGTCATGTAGTGTGCATGTGATCACCCCAGCCTGCATCCAGCCATTTGAAAAGAAATGGTTATTGAGTTAGTCAGCCCACCCTCACTTTGGACAGCAACCTGTGGAAAAATGAGCAAGGCAGAGCCATGCAGTGAGCCTGCCATCGCCCCAGCCAGCAATAAGCAGACAATTGAGCAAGGGATTGCCACGCTGCAAGACTGCATTCCTACTACCCGCCTCCTGCAAAATGACGACCATGGTTTAGCAGCACAGAGAGCCCTCACTCATATCATTCTGCATGAAGCAGGACTTGCAAACTGTTTATCTACACAGAGAGCCAATCATCACCCCTGTCTACATCCTGGGATATGATTTTACACCTGTCAGCAATGTTGAAAGACAGCCCTTAACCCCAAAACAAATAGCAGGCTTAAGAATTCCAATCAGCCACTCATTGAGCTTACCCTGACCTGGACTGCACAGAGTGGACCATTGCAGAATGGTTATGCATGCAGTGAACCCACACTCGAACAAACAATCACACAGAGGTCTTGGGATGAGTGGTAAGAAATGCACTGAGCCTGCCTTTACCAGCCAGGAGCCACGGCAACGATCAAAACCACTGTATCATGCAGTGAGCAAGGCCTCAGCCCGGTGTGCATACAGGTGGATGAGTGTATTGTGCTTAGCATTGCCAAAATGCCCCACTCCTACCTGCCTGCAAGCAG
>NW_022910667.1:0-7459 GCF_012274545.1 Fukomys damarensis | reverse complement strand
TTATGGAATGGTTAGCAATGCAGTCAGCATTTCCCCACCCTGCCAGCCATCCAGCAGATCTGTGAGGACTGCTCAGCCAAGAAGTGTGCTGGCCCTAGTCCTGGGAGGCACCCAGTGGATGGTTTGGGAATGGGTAGGCATTCAAATATCCTTGCCTCATGGAAAGGTCCTACAGAGGCCTGCACAATAGTGCTAAGCCACACAGCAAGGTGGCCTTCACTGCAACTCAGAAACAGGACTCCCATGAAGAACATTTGGCCACACAGTGAGCACACCCTTGTACCCTGCCTGCACTCACTGGACAAATGAGCAGGGCAAAGCCACTGAGTAAGAACGCCCTACCCACAGACTTCAAAGAGCAGAAGGTTGTGCAGCAAATCACCACACAGCGAGCCTGCATTCAATCTTACCTGCCTCCTGAAGAATGACTACAACCAGTTAGCAGCACAGAGAGCCATCACTCATATCATTCTGCATGCAGCAAGATTGGGGACTAGTAAGCCACACAAAGAGCCAGCTCTCACCGCTGCCTCATCCAGGGATATGGTTGTAGAATATTTAGCAATGGAGTGAGACTGTCTGCAACCTGAAAGACAACCAGCAGGCTTGAGAAGACCAGTCAGACACACATTGAGCTCACCCTGACTTGGCTTTTATACAGTGGAACATTGCAGACTGGTTAGGTATTCAGTGAACACACACTCAACCAAACAATCATACGGAGTTCTGGAGAGTAGTGGTAAGATATGTAGTGAGCATTCCCTGGCCTCAGCCAGGATCCAGGGCAACCATGAAAACTGGTGAGCCATGCAGTGAACCTGCCCTCACCCTGAGGTCAGCCAGGTGGAACATTGTGTTCTACATAGCATTGCAGACGGCCAGACACATAACATATTGCATGCAGGAAAACCTTGATGAACAGTTATCCATAAAGTGAGCTCACCAGCCCCCTGGACTTCAAGTAGTGGACAGGTGTGAATCAGTTTGCATCTCAGAGACCTGCAATAATACTGGTGGCATACAGTAAATATTTATTACCTGTTAGCCACATAGTGAGAACCACCTGGCTTCGTCCTCCATGCAGTGGAACTTTGAGCTGCAGATAACCATGCAGTGGGTTCACACTCATCCAAGGCTACATCCAGCAGACCATTTAGGACCAATTAGTCTTGCAGTGTGCTCATGCTCACCCCAGCCTGCATCCAGCCGTCTGAAAAGGAGTGGTTATTGAGTCAGTCATCCCACCCTCACTTCAGACTACAACCTGTGGTAAAGTGAGCAGGGCGTATACACGCATTAAGTCCACCATCGCCCCAGCCAGCAATATGCAGACAATTGAGCAATGGATTGCCACACTGTGAGCCTGCATTCCCACTACCTGCTTCCTGCAAAATGACTAGCATGGTTTAGCCACACAGAGAGCCCTGATTTATATCCTTCTGCATGATGTAGAATTTTGTGAACTGTTTATCCACACAGAGAGCCCACCATCAACCCTGGCTACATCCTGGGATACAGTTCTAGACCAGTTAGCAACAGTGTAAGACCAACCCCAGCTCACCAAACAAACAGTGGGCTTGAGAAGGCTGGTCAGCCACTCATTCAGCTCACCCTGATCTGGACGGCATAGAGTGGACCATTTCAGAGTGGTTAGGCATGCAGTGAACCCGCACTCGAACCATCAATCATACAGAGGTCTTGAGACTAGAGGTAAGAAATGCACTGAGCCTGTTTTGGCAATAGCCACAAGCAAGGACAAAAATGAAAACAAATGAATCATGCAGTGAGCAAGGTCTCCTCCAGGTGTGCAAACAGGCAGACTGGTGTGTTCTGCTTAGCACTGCAGAAATGCCCCACTCATACCTGCCTGTATGCAACAGAAACAAGAGGAAGAGATAGCCATGCAGTGTGCCCATCACTCCCTTGGTCTGCATCCAGTGGATGGATGAGGACCATTTAGCAACTCAGAGACACACACTCATACAGGCCATCATGCCGTGATCAATTTTCTACCTGTTCGTCACATAGTGAGAACAATCTCGGCTCGTCCTTCATCCAGCAGAACTATGAGCAGCAGATCCTCATGCAATGAGCTAACAATCATACCAGGCTGCATCCAGCAGACTGTTTAGGTTCAATTGGTCCTGCAGTGTGGTAGACCTCACCCCAGCCATATGCCAGCCATCTGAAAAGAAATGGTTAATGAGTCAGTCAGCCTGCCCTCACTTCAGACCACAAGCTGTGGAGAAATGAGCAGGGCATAGCCATGCAGTCAGCCCACCTTGCCACAGTTAGCTACCAGCAGACAAATATACAGTGGATAGGCATGCAGTGAGACATAATTCCCAGTTTTGCCTCCTACAGAGCAGTAAGGACCTGGTAAGAGCACGGAGAGCCCTCACTACTATAGTGTGGCATTCAGTGGATTTTTTATGATGGGTTAGGCACTCATGCAGCCCGCCCTGCCTTGCTTGCCTCCAGAAAATGGGTTATGGGATGGTTAGCAATGCAGTCAGCATGTATGTACCCCACAAGCCATACATTGGTCCTCTGAGGTCTGGCCACCCTAGCAGTGTGCTTGCCCTGGTCCTGGGCTGCACCCAGTGCATGGTTTAGGAATGGTAAGCATGCAAACATCCTTGCCTTGCCAAAAAGCCATACAGAGTTCTGGTGAGTAGTTGTAAGCCACACAGCAAGGCTGCCCTCACTGCAGCATGGAGACTGTTTGTCCATACAGTGAGCACACCCTTGTCCCTGCCTGCACCTTGTGGACAAATGAGCAGGGCATAGCCACTGAGTAAGAATGCCCTCCCCTCAGCATTCAAAGAGCAGAACGTTGAGCAGCAAATCACAACAGAGTGAGCCTTCTTTCAATCTTACCTGCCTCCTGCAGAATGACTAGGACCAGTTAGCAGCACAGATAGCCCTCACTCATATCATTCTGCATGCAGCAAAGTTTGGGGAACAGTTGGCCACACAGAGAGACAGCCCTCACTGCTGCCTCATCCAGAGATATGGTTGTAGAATATTTAGCAATGCAGTGAGACTGGCCTCACCCCAGCAGACAACCAGCGGGCTGAGAAGACCAGTCAGGCACACATTGAGCTCATCCTGGCCTGGCTTTCATACAGAGGACCATTGCAGACTGGATAGGAATTCAGTGAACACACAGTGGACCAAACAATCATACAGAGGTCTCAAGAGTGGTTGTAAGATATTCAGTAAGCCTGCCCTTGTCACAGCCAGGAGCCAGGGAAACCATGAAAACTGGTGAGCCTTGCAGTGAGACTGCCCTCATCCTGGGGTCAACCAGGCGGACTGTTGTGTTCTACACAGCATTGAAGATGGGCCATACTCATACCATATTGCATGCAAAACAATGTTGTGGAGCAGTTAACCATACAGTGAGCTCACCAGCCCCTGGACTTCAAGCAGTGCACAGTTAAGGACCAGTTTGCAACTCAGAGACCTGCACTCATACTGGTGGCATGGAGTAAAACATTTAGTACGTGTTAGTCACATAGTGAGAACCACCTGGCCTCATCCTTCATCCAGTGAAACTTTGAGTTGCAGATAACCATGCAGTGAGTTCACACTCATCCCAGGCTACATCCAGCATACCATTTATGCAGTGTGCTCATACTCACCCCAGCCTGCATCCAGATGTCTGAAAAGGAATGGTTATCAGTCAGTCTGCCCTCTCTTCGGACTGCAACCTGTGGAAAAATAAGCAGAACACAGCCATGCAATAAGCCCACCATCACCCAAGTCAGCAAAAGCAGACAGCTGAGCAGTGGATAGCCATGAAGTGAGCCTGCATTCCCACTATCTGCTTCCTGCAAAATCACTAGCACTGTTTAGCAGCACAGAGAGCACTCACTGGTATCACTCTGCATGAAGCAGAAATTCAGTAATTTGTGAACTGTTTAGCCACACAGAGAGCCTGCCATTGCCTCTGGCTATATCCTGGGATTCAGTTTTGGGCCAGTTAGCAATTTTGTGAGCCTGCCCTCACTACCCCAGAAAACATGCGGGTTTGAAAATGCTGGTCAGCCCCACATTGAGCTCACCCTGTCTCAGCCTGCATATAATATAAAACAATGTTGTGAAGCAGTTAACCATACAGTGAGCTCACCAGCCCCTGGACTTCAAGCAGTGCACAGTTAAGGACCAGTTTGCAACTCAGAGACCTGCACTCATACTGGTGGCATGCAGTACAACATTTAGTACCTGTTAGTCACATAGTGAGAACCACCTGGCCTCATCCTTCATCCAGTGAAACTTTGCGTTGCAGATAACCATGAAGTGAGTTCACACTCATCCCAGGCTACATCCAGCATACCATTTATGCAGTGTGCTCATTGAAAAGTGAAATAGGTAATCTATTTCTACCTCTAAACCTATGTCTAACCCTACACTCAAGACAAACACTACCCATTATATCTACATTGCAATTCTCAGGTACTTGGAAAAAAAACAGTACAGCTCACCCGCCTAAAAATCAGTGCCCTAAACTTCATTCTCATGGGTAAATTTTCAGTTATGTGAATTCCATCCACATCATTCTCACCAGTTCTAACTCTAATTTCTACCTCTAAACCTATGTCTAACCCTACACTCAAGACAAACACTACCCATTATATCTACATTGCAATTCTCAGGTACTTGGAAAAAAAACAGTACAGCTCACCCTCCTAAAAATCAGTGCCCTAAACTTCATTCTCATGGGTAAATTTTCAGTTATGTGAATTCCATCCACATCATTCTCACCAGTTCTAACTCTAAACCTAACTGACATGTTTCCTAAGTTCCAAAATAGTGGTACTTGAAAACCTACATTATGGTTAACCCTAAGGCCAAAACTAATGTTGATACTAACTTTGAAACCCACTCTCTAATACCAAGGTACAGAAATTCCAAGGCTTTCACTCACCCTAAACCTAACCCTAACCTTACCCTTAAGCCTAAACCTAAAACAGGTGCTTATGTTCCTAAACAATTACTAACACTGACCTCAAATTAAGACTAAAACTCTCCTTCAAACCCACACTACACTACACAGGAAGTAAAATGGGGAGTCAATTCCTACCCTTAAACCTAAGGCTAGGCTTATACTGAAGCCAAACACCACCCATTAAATTTACACTGCTATGCTCATGTACTTGGAAAACTGCAGTACAACTCACCCTCAAGATAATCAGTGTCCTAAACTGCATGCTCAAATGCAAATCATCAGGTAAGGCAATTCTATCCAAAGCATTCTCACCAATTCTAACCCTAGCCTAACCTACAACATGATTCCTAAGTTCCAATGGAGTGGTACTTGAACTCCAACAGTATGACTAACCCTAAGGCCAAATCTAATGCTGATACTAACAATGAAACCCACACTCAAATATGCAGGTACAGAAATTCCAAGTCTATCACTCACCCTAATCTGAACCTAACCCTAACACTAAAACCGGTACTTACATTCCTAAATCATTCCTAACACTGAACCACAAATTAACACTAACACTCAACCTCAAATACAAACTACACTAAACAGGTAGGGAAATGGGGAGTCTATTCCTACCCTTAAATTTAAGTCTAACCTTACACTCAAGCCAAACAACAAACATGAAAACTACACTGCAATGTTCAGGTACTTGGAAAACCACAGAATACTTTACCCTCATAAAAATCATTAAACTAATCTTCATCCTCACATGCAAATTATCAGTTACATAAATTCCATCCATACCACTCTCACCAATCCTAACCTTAATCCTTATGGCAAACATGATTCCTAAGTCCCAGTACAGTGGTGCTTCAAATCCTACTCTAAGGCTAACCCTAAGGCCAAAGCTAATGCTGATACAAAAATTGAAACACACAATCTAATATCCAGGTACAGAAATTCCAAGACTATCACTCACCCTACACCTAACCTTAACCCTAGCCCTAGCCCTAAACCTAAAACACATACTTACAATCCTAAAACATTCCTAACACTGAACCTCAAATTAACACCAACACTCACCCTCAAACACAAGCTATATTACACAGGTAGTGAAATAGAAAGTCTATTCCTACTCCTAAATCTAAGTCTAACCATACACTCAAGCCAAACACTACCCATTATACCCACACTGCAATTCTCTGGTACTTGGAAACCAACAGTGCACCTCACCCACATAACAATCTGTGACCTATCCTTCATTCTCACTTGCAAATCATCAGGTACGTGAAATTCATCCAAGGCACGCTCACCAATCCTAACCCTAACCCTACCTGACAAAATGATGCCTAGGTTCCAAAACAGCTGTACTTGAAATCCTACACTATGGCTACCTCTAAGGCCAAAGTTAATGCTGATATTCACAATTAAACACACACCCCAATACCCACATAGAGAAATTCCAAGGCTATCACTCCTCCCAATCCTAACTCTAACCCTACCCTAAAACAGATATTTACATGCCTAAATCAATCCTAACACTTAACCTCAAATTAATACCAACACTGACCTTCAAACCAGCACCACATCACACAGGTTGTAAAATGGGGAGTTTATCCCTACCCCTAAATCTAAAGCTAGATCTACACAGAAGCCAAAGACTACCCATTATATCTACACTGCTATGCTCAGGTACTTGGAAAACCACAGAACACCTCACCCTCAAAAAAATCAGTGCCCTAACCTTCATTCTCACATGAAAATCATCAGGTAAGGCAATTTCATCCATAGCACTTTCACCTGTCCTAACCCTATCCCTAACCTACAGCATGATTCCTAAGTGCAAACACAGTGCTACTTGAAATCGTACACTATAGCTAACCCTAAGGCCAAGTCTAATGCTGATACTAACAATAAAACCCACACTCCAATACCCAGGTACAGAAATTCCAAGGCTATCGCTCATCCTAATCCTAACTCTAACCCTTACCCTAACCCTAAAAGAGGTACTTACATTACTAAATCATTCCTAACACTGAACCTCAAATTGACACTAACACTCACCCTCAAACACAAAATATACTACACACGCAGTGAAATGGGCAGTCTATTCCTACCCCTAAATCTAAGCCTAGGCCTACACTGAAAGCAAACACTACCAATTATACCTACACTGCTATGCTCAGGTACTTGGAAAAACACAATACACCTCACCCTCAAAAAAATCACTGCCATTACCTTCATTCTCACCTGCCAATCATCAGGATAGGGAATTCCATCCGTATCACTTTCACCAATCCTAACCCTAACCCTAATCTACAACATGATTCCTAAGTTCCAATGCATCAATACTTGAAATCCTACACGATGGCTCAACCTGAGGCCCAATCTAATGCTGACACTAATAATGAAACCCACACTCAAATATGCAGGTACAGAAATTCCAATGCTATCACGCAGCCTAATCCTAACCCTAACCCTAAGCCTAAAACTTGTACTTACGTTCCTAAATCATTCCTA
>NW_022910666.1:0-260 GCF_012274545.1 Fukomys damarensis | reverse complement strand
TACTTAGCCCAGCACTTGTGAGGCCGAGACAGGACTGCCAGAGTTCAGGGTCAGCCTGGAATACAGCGGACCTCACGTCAAAACAGCAGGCTGGGGATTTAGCTGTGGTTCCACCCCCTGCCTCGCAAGCGCAAGGTGCCTGGTACCCCCCAAAAGGAGCTGCAGGCCAGGGACTCAGGTGAACGCGGGGCGGTGAGTCAGCGGGGCCGCAGCCCTCCCTTACCTCCTGGAGGCTCTCGTTGTTGCTGTCGGCCTCCTCC
>NW_022910665.1:0-1780 GCF_012274545.1 Fukomys damarensis | reverse complement strand
ACCTCATATATACAGAGTATTTAAAAAGGAATGAATGTGCTACTGAGCATGATGGCACGCACCAATAATCTCAGCACTCGGGAGGCTGAGGCAGGAGGAAGGCTGTGAGTTTGAAGTCAGTGAATTCGAGGTCAGCATGAACTACGTAAGAAGGCCCTATCTCAAAAAAGAAAAACAAAACAAAACAAAGAATTAGTGAAATTTATTACCAGCTTTTGATTTGTTTTAACTAAAAAGAAACAGGAAAGACATGGATAATCCAACATTCTAAATTTGACTTTAAATCTGTGTGAAAGATTTAAACTGACATTTCAAACAGGCACTTGGGGCATTGGATGCATTGTGGAGGAAAAATTAAAACCATAACTGTAAAGCTATGTGATAAATAAAAAAGTGCAAAGGAAAAGAGTGGGGAGATTGTGCGCCTTCTAGATCATCGTGAAGTCACTGACTATTTTTATATAAAGACATGAACTTTTTGAAAGAAACCGGCGCCTGCCAAAGATCAGGGACAGAGCTCCTATGAGAGATTTTATTGTAGCGCGCTGCAGGTCGGTGGCCGGCGGGGTGGAGAGGG
The DNA here is from genome assembly GCF_012274545.1 of Fukomys damarensis. Classification (NCBI taxonomy): domain Eukaryota; kingdom Metazoa; phylum Chordata; class Mammalia; order Rodentia; family Bathyergidae; genus Fukomys; species Fukomys damarensis. The sequence continues at coordinate 1,203 of NW_022910665.1, read as the reverse complement.
AACAAAGGAGAGAGGGGAAGGAGGGGAAGGGGCTTGGTTATATAGTGGGTGCTTGGTGCAGGCGGTTGGGATCCTGCAGCCACGCAGGGGCCATTCTTGGACGTCCATTCCTTATACGGACAAGCCTTGTTCCCACGCCCGTTTTTATTTATGACCGGTGAGGTGTGATGTAGGAAATGGAAACTTTAAGGTGAGGAAGGAAGTTATTTATCAGAATGGCAGCAGCCACAGTTCCAAGGCACTTATCTTACATTCCTCCCTTTTTTGTTTGTTATGGCCTCTGGGAAGAGGGGCAAAGAATCTCTCTTTTGTAGCTGCTTCTTGCTGAAAAGGGGCAGGTGTGGGGTGATGAGAGGCTGAGGGAGAGATTTGTAGTCTGTCATCTCTTACCCTTGTGGGGGCGACAGCTGTTGGAGGGCTGCTTGTGTAGGAGCTTCAAGGAGGGCAATGATGGCAAGATTGTGGAGTGCTGGGGCTGATCTAGGTGTGTATAGTAGCTGGAGGGGTAGCACAACCATGGAGAGGGGGCCTGAAATGGCGAAGAAAGAATTAAGATGTATTTTGAAAGCTTTATATGTAACAGGTGGAAAGGGCTTTTTTTTTTGAGACAGGTTCTCACTATGTAGTTGAGACTGATCTGGATCTCACTATGTAGCCCAGGCTGGTCTCTAACTCAAAGCGATTCTCCTGCCCCTGCCTCCCGAGTGCTGGGATTGCAGGCATGCGCCATCACGCCTGGAAAGGGCTTTTTTTGACAGTAATCAAAAATAATAGTACTGCCAAGGAGTTAAATGTATAATTCTTCTCATAATTGGGAGCATGTGTAACTGGGGAGGTGACTGGATGGCAAAGCAGATGGACCAAAAATCTAGTGTGGAAGTTGGGTGGAAACCAGACATTTAAATTCCCAAGTGCCAGTTGGGGACCACAACTCCTTTTTGTGGGAACTGCAGTATCCTGAGAGTAGAATTAAATTGCCTTATCTCTGCCATGATACTCAGCGCAGAAAGGGCAGTCTTTGGGTGAGTATGACAAGTGGCAGATCAGGTCTTTTTGAGTAGGTGACAGGTATCGTTGTGAGATGTATAAAAAGAATTGTGTGTCCCACATTTGGGGATGGGAGAGTTTTGGGGCCATTGGAAGGTTTAAATCTGATGGCTCAACTCATAGCTGTGGGGGTGGGAGCATAAACCAGCAGATAAG
>NW_022910664.1:0-519 GCF_012274545.1 Fukomys damarensis | reverse complement strand
TAGAAGGAAGCTTCCTAAAATACTTTTCAGGTATCTAAATTCCTCACTTCCATGAAAGACACATAAACTATAAAGCAGAAAGGGTCCAAGGGGTAGACCAGGCTGAGATGTGAGTCAGCAAGAACATTCACTTGGCGCTTTCATCAGCAGACCCACATTACGAGAAATGACTTCGGTCCCACAAGATTAAGAAACACAATGTGGTCACGGCAGTACAACAGGTCAACATCACTTACGGAGTTATGATTTCCTATTGTAAAGGATTCTCCTTACACTGGTCGTAATCTGTCAGTTAAGAGTTTTCACCAAAAAGAGTTTCCATAAATATTTACCGAATGAAGAAAAAAGAAGGAAAGATTGGAAGAACAAGTAGAAAGTTCACTTGATCATGCTGAAAGCTAGTTTGCCACGTGATGGCTTAGTTGTTCCTTTTTCATTATAAGAGCATGTGTTTTTCTTGGAATCATTTACTTACTGGATCAATTAGTCATTTATTAACTTAATGAAGGAACAAGTGGC
>NW_022910663.1:0-214 GCF_012274545.1 Fukomys damarensis | reverse complement strand
ATTTTGTGGCCAAGGGAGACCCTGTCTCAAAATAAAAATAAAAATAGGTTGGGGATGTAGTTTGGTACAAAGGCCCTGGATTCACTCCATCATAGTGGAATTATTAAAAAAAAAAAATGAAATCATGAAAAATTTGTAAAGGAAGAGAGGGAATCAAAGGCCATGGGAAAATAGTAATTCTAAAGGGGAAGATTAACATTTCAAACAAAAGTTA
>NW_022910662.1:0-710 GCF_012274545.1 Fukomys damarensis | reverse complement strand
GTTTTAATGTTTAGATCTTTGATCCATTTTGATTTTAGTTTAGTGCATGGTGAGAGATATGGGCCTACTTTTAATCTTTGGCAAGTTGAAACTCAGTTTTTCCAGCACCATTTATTGAAGAGGCAATCTTTCCTCCAGTGAGAGTATTTGGCTCCTTTGTTTAAAAAAAAAATATATATATATTTATGGTTTCTGAAGTTTCAGTTATCTACTGGGAATGTTGGAATATATTTCCTGCAGATGAAAAGGAACCCTTAGATATTTGAAATCTGAACTGTTCATGACCTCATTGCTACCATTTTTCCTCTGGTTCCTTTTCCTTTTTTACTTTCTTTAAACATCCTCTTGCCTATTCTTTTGATTCTTTCTTAAAGTAAGCATTCTAATCCTTTAAAGAGAACTCATATCATCTAAATCACGTTTTCAATATAGTGTGATGGTTAGTTTTATCAACTTGACTAGTCTATAGGATACCCAGATAGCTTGAAAAACATTATTTCTTGATGTTTCCATGGAAGTATTTGTAGAAGAGATTAGCATTTGGATTGGTGGACCGAGTTGAGCAGGTGCCTGTTCTCCCAAGTGTGAGTAGAAGTCATCTAATCTGTCGATGGCCTGAAAAGCACAAAAGATAGAGGAAGGTAGAGTTGATACTGTGACTGAATGCTGAGCTGGTGGGTCAGTCTGGATCTGCCTTCAGCTCTCCTGAT
>NW_022910661.1:0-598 GCF_012274545.1 Fukomys damarensis | reverse complement strand
AAAAAATCAATCTATCAGTTTATATAGATGTATAATTGACAATGGTTTAAATAATGTTTTGGGTTAAATGTTGTTTCATCTAGCCCTTTAATATACCTTTAATTAACACTTTTTAAAACTCTCTGAGGATAAATTTGCTTATCTTTGTGATGTATAAGTATATGAATTTTTCTCCTACCAACTAAACTCTATTCAGTTTAACTAAATTGAGTGAAGGAAATGACAAACAGAAAGTATCCAACCGCCTAAACAGTAAGAATGTTACTGTAAGAAAGTGTTTTATTTGGATCTTTACCAATATATTCATTCTTGAGTTTTTCCATTCTCATAAATTTTAGATTAATCTAAATTCAAATATATAAATGTACTAGTTTATTTCTTTATGAGAAATTTTGTGTCCATTTTCAGAAAGAGGAGTATAGTAGGTATTTACATCCAGTTTGCTTTGACTAATAAGCTGAATTTAACTCTATTGACTAAGATAACTATGTTATTTTAACTATGTTGATTTTTCATAACACTGGCACCTATACAGTAGTAACGTTCTTGAGACAGGGCTAGTATTTTATTCCTTCTATCCTGATTATAGTAGGATTTA
>NW_022910660.1:0-463 GCF_012274545.1 Fukomys damarensis | reverse complement strand
ATTTTCTCATTCTTTATGGCTGAGTAATATTCCATTTTATAGAAAAACCACATCTTCTTTATAGCTTACAGATTTTTTTTAGATTTTCAGAATCATACTTAAAAACTAAGAAGGGATAGCTTTATCTTATTCATCATCTTTGATATAATTTAATATTTAATAATGGCTATGTTTAACAACGTAATTGGAAAATTCCTAAAAACCTGGCCATTGGCTCTCACAGTTGATGTGCACCCACAGCTGCACACCACTGCCCCGGTCCTCTTCTCCACATTCAAGATGTCCTCCAAGCCAAAGCACACATATCAACACAAAGCTGATTTGATCACTCTCCCTGCTCTATTTGTGGCTTCTTCTGGTCCAAATCCTTCACCTATGCATGTAGAACCGCTAATCCTCTGACTAAAGCTTTGACTTCAACTGTGTTTTGGGTCAAAATTAAACATGAATGATAACAACACTT
>NW_022910659.1:0-202 GCF_012274545.1 Fukomys damarensis | reverse complement strand
ACCCCATGCACTGTATTTTCCATCTCTAGAATTCAACTTTATCTTTAAAACTCTTTCATGGCTGTCCTTATAATGCTATCATTTTCTTCCATCTTCTCAAGCCTACAGAGTATGATAAAAGCCCTAATGTCTCTGTCTACTACTAATTCTAATCATCCCTCATTTCTAGATTTGTAATTATTAATTAAAATTTCTCCTTATT
>NW_022910658.1:0-314 GCF_012274545.1 Fukomys damarensis | reverse complement strand
TTTCTTTTATTTTTCATTGAAGAAGAACAATTATAGACTTTCCACCAACTCCCCATACTTCACCTGTTATCTTCAAAGGCCTGTCGGTCAGGTTGGAGTGTTTCTGGACTATGACAATGAATCTGTGAGCTTCTGTGATATTTTCAATGCTTCCCTCATAGATAGATTCCCTTTTACCTCCTTCCCCTGAGCTATCCTTTGCCTCAGTTGCCCAACAAATGTCAAGTTTCATGAATCTTCATTGATGAACGTCCACATCTGAGAAAACTGGTCCAGAGAGCTTTTGTGAGGAACAGGACTCTGCCTTACATCTG
>NW_022910657.1:0-235 GCF_012274545.1 Fukomys damarensis | reverse complement strand
ACGTGTCTTAATGTCTTAGGAGCCTTCCTTTCTGGTGAATGACGCTCAGCCACGGCACTCGTAGTTTTGATTACATATCAGGAAGACACTCAGAGAGGAGAACTCCATAACTGCTTCGCAGAGTGGTAAGAATGGTGGGGTCAGTGTGTTTGAAGTGAGTCCCCCCGCCCCTGGGACATTAAGAGAAATGCCTCTGTTTTGAAGTCATTTGAAAACATTTTCTTTAAACATTCAC
>NW_022910656.1:0-911 GCF_012274545.1 Fukomys damarensis | reverse complement strand
TGCAAAAGATATTGAAATAGAAATACGCATATTCACAGAATTCCAAGATACTTTACTTTATCCGTTTACTTCATCCTGAGTTACTGATCAGAAGCCACACTGTAGTTCTAATGGGTTCTCTGCATTCTGCTTGTAGCATCCTCTGCTCTCTGTAACCTCTGACTCTGCAGAGACCACGCAGGTGGGCAGACATGGACAACCTCACCGTCTTCACAGAATTCCTCCTCATGGATGTCACAGCCTCCCGGGAGCTCCAGGTCCTGCAAGGTGTGCTGTTCTTAGTGATTTATCTGGGAGCACTGACAGGGAATCTTGTGACTGTCACCGTCATCGTGACAGACACACGTCTGCACTCTCCCATGTACTTCTTTATAAGCAATGTCGCCCTCATCGACCTCTGTATCATCTCAGTTGTGGTTCCCAGGGCTGTGGTGAATTCCATCACAGGCAAGAAGACCATATCCCTGGCAGAGTGTGCTGCACAGATTTTCCTGGTTACAATGTGTGTAGCTGTGGAATTTGCCATCCTAGTGGTCATGTCCTATGACCGCTACGTGGCCATTTGCCACCCTCTGCACTACGGGCTCATCATCACCCCGAGTCTGTGCTCCCAGGCCACAGCTGGCTCCTGGGCCTCTGGTCTGGTCCACTCTGCCATCCACACAGGAGCTCTGTTCAGGCTTCCCTTCACCAAGACCAATGTGATCCAGCAATATTTCTGTGATGTTCCTCAAATCCCCAGGATTTCTACTTCAGATGTTCAGTTTTGTGAATTTGTACTTCTTGCTGTAAGTGTTTGCCTTGTCTCTGTGTGTTTTGCCTTTACATTTGTGTCCTATGTTAATATTTTTTCAACTGTGCTTAAGATGCATTCCCTGGAATCCCGTAACAAAGCCATATCCACCTGTACC
>NW_022910655.1:0-240 GCF_012274545.1 Fukomys damarensis | reverse complement strand
CATCAGATCCATGTTTCAGCTATTCTGAATTGTGCTGCTATAGACAAGAGTGTGCATGTTTCACTGTGATACAACTTTAACTCTTTGGGGAAGATATCTAGAAAGGGAGTAGCTGAGTCAAATGGAATTTGTATTTTAAGGCTTTTTTTAAAAAGCTCCATACTGATTTCCATAGTACTTGTACTCGTTTGCATCCCTGCCAACAATGTAGAAGGTTTCTGTTTTTCCCCACTGCCTTAC
>NW_022910654.1:0-201 GCF_012274545.1 Fukomys damarensis | reverse complement strand
CTGAAGCCTAACCCTATACTCAACCCAAGCACTAACCATTATATCACACTGCCATTCCCAGGTGCTAGGAATCCCACAATATTATACATTCTCATGAGCATTATAGCCCTAACGTTCACACTCACACTGCAATCATCAGGTACTTGAACTCCATCCATATTCGTAATGTATAACCTAACACTAATTCTAAACCTGTTGTAA
>NW_022910653.1:0-863 GCF_012274545.1 Fukomys damarensis | reverse complement strand
ATTTGTCAACTGGCTTATATTTTCACCAGCAATTTATGGGGTTTACTATATTGTAATATATAATTCCCCCACCTCGCTCTATTCCCTTTTTTGATCCAGATTGGTAGACAAAAGCCTCCTGCTTAGGTGGGACTAATTCACTCCATGTCATGTTCCTCCATCAAGTTAAAGCTTGTTCTGTTGAAACAGAGCATCCAGCTTAATTCAAAAGAACTGGTCCCGATGTCCACATGACAGCAAGGTTTTGAATGATTGTAGGGCCCTAACTGCGTATTTCATTTTCTGCAGAAAGATTACAGAAGAGATCTGGAGACTGAAGTGAAAGGGAAAGGCATGCAGGTCAGCGCGGACACTCTCGATGTCCAGAGAGCTAAGCGCGCGTCCGAGATGGCCAGCGAGGTGAGGGAGCAGCGGGTGCCCGGCTTCGCACAGACAGTCGAGTCTGGGAAGAGCATGGATGGGGTTTCCATGCGAGGGCCTTTGCTGCTGAAAACATAAATGTCTGCGTTGCTCTCAAAGCTGAGGCAGTCACCACTATTATTTTCTGTCTTTTAGAAACAATATAAGAAAGACTTAGAAAGTGAAATTAAGGGGAAAGGAATGCAGTTGAGCATGGATATCCCAGGCGTGCTTCAAGCCAAGAGGGCATCTGAAATCTTCAGCCAGGTAGGTGGAAGACGTGGGTGTTCAGAGTAATGTGCTCTTTTCAGAAATTTCTGTATTGGTCGAGTTCGTAGTGCGTGATGGTGACGTTGCCGTGAGAGTGGCCCACGGACGTAACGCGTCTTCGTTCGCTCCCTTTGCCTTCCCCTCCCTCTCAGTCTCCCACCAGCTCTTGGCTTCCTTTCCATCGGCAAAAGATC
>NW_022910652.1:0-250 GCF_012274545.1 Fukomys damarensis | reverse complement strand
GTCCCTCATTATTATGTTAATAGAAGGCCCAACTACTAATCTAGTGTCTACTGAAAATGTAGGTGCTGTAACCAGAAATAAATGTTCAAGACTTTGCATTTCATACTTGTTATGGTTTGGATCTACAATGTCCTCCAGAAGTCTGATGTGTTTAGAAGGTGGCTGGACCATGGCAGTGCTATCCTGCACTAGTGTATTCATTACTGAATACATGCACTGCCAGAAGGTGGAGTGTGGTTGGAAGAGCCAG
>NW_022910651.1:0-216 GCF_012274545.1 Fukomys damarensis | reverse complement strand
AGCAAAAAATTAGAAGAAAGTATTGTCACCATTTCAGGTAGGTATTATAAAACTCTTTACTTTGAAATTTGGTATTAAACAGAAAGGTTTTCCTGGGGAAGTAATGTGTGAGCTAAGATCAAACATCAACTAGAAGTCAAGCAGGTGAGGCATGTGAAGAGGACAAGAGCATGGGGAGATGGGTCTGGAAGATCATTGTCATCATCACGCAAAAGA
>NW_022910650.1:0-283 GCF_012274545.1 Fukomys damarensis | reverse complement strand
TCTCACTATGTAGTTGAGATTGACCTGGAACTCACTATGTAGCCCAGGCTGGTCTGGAACTCAAGGTGATCCTCCTGCCTCAGCCTCCTAAGTGCTGGGATTACAGGTGTGCACCACCACGCCCAGCTTGGCTTTCTAGTTTTCAAAAAAATGGTAACACCAAAGAGAAGTGACACTGTACTGCCTTTATCTTATGGGTGAACAACTATATGTCAATAAGTTAGATAACTTAGATGAAATTGACAAGTTCCCAGAAAAACACAATTACTGAACCTGGCTCAAG
>NW_022910649.1:0-259 GCF_012274545.1 Fukomys damarensis | reverse complement strand
TTTACCTCACTCATGGCTCTGTACCTTCAAGGGAAGGCAAGCACCTGTTATTGTTAAGGGAATGTATTCTTGTCCTCATTCCTACACTCTCTCTATCCCCCCTGAAGTTAATAGCTTTGTAAAGATAGCAAGGTAATTCTACATCCTCTGGATTCACTTCAAACCTGCTCAAGTTCTTTCACTTATCTAATCCTCTAGTTCTAAGTCTAACCCCCCATCCTAAATGGTAAAGATGCTATATTGAAAAGCATATTCACTG
>NW_022910648.1:0-522 GCF_012274545.1 Fukomys damarensis | reverse complement strand
CCCTGATGGATTCACTGCTGAATTTTACAAGACATTTAGAGAAGAACTATTACCATTACTCTTAAAACTTTTCAATGAAATTGAAAGGGAAGCTACACTTCCAAATTCATTCCTGGAATGAATCACTTTGACTCCCAAACCAGGGAAAGATGTAACCAAAAAGGAGAACTACAGACCAATCTCCTTAATGAATATAGATGCAAAAATCCTTAATAAGATACTAGCAAACAGAATACAGAGGATTATTAAGAAGATCATCCATCATGACCAAGTCGGATTTATTCCAGAGATGCAAGGGTGGTTCAACATATGAAAGTCAGTAAATGTAATACATTATATTAACAAAGTCAAGGACAAAAACCATATGATCCTCTCAATAGATGCAGAAAAAGCATTTGATAAAATTCAACACCATTCATGATAAAAACCCTGCAAAAAATTGGAATAGATGGCCTATATCTCAATTTAATAAAGGCTATTTATGAAAAACCATCAGCCAACATCATATTGAATGGTCAAAAA
>NW_022910647.1:0-332 GCF_012274545.1 Fukomys damarensis | reverse complement strand
GGATTTGCAGAGTACCATTCTTTCACATTTTCTTCCCTTTCAATTGTAACTCAGTAATAAACACAGAAGGACTACATGAGGAACAAAGGAGGATACAGTCTGGATCAGGGGCCCAGTTTAGTTTTCCACGCCTTCTACTTATGTGTCTGCGTGCAGGGCAAAGCCAGTTGATCGCTAGCCTGCAACAGGTAATGATGAGGAGGCAAGGGCTGCAACCCACAGAAGAAAAGCCCTATCCCCTTCACCTACAAATTCTGCCAGTAAGTATGCATGTCTGAGAGAATGGAGATAACTAGAAAATGGCAGATGTTATGTTTCCAATGCCAATAACT
>NW_022910646.1:0-472 GCF_012274545.1 Fukomys damarensis | reverse complement strand
TATTTTATGAAAGAAATTTTCTATATTAGAACTGAGATATAAAGTGAGCTATTTTAGACTAATCTCCACATTACGGTCCAATAGGATTGTGAAACTGATGCCAGGCATGCCTACTATTTAGTGATTGTAAATGCATGTTTTATGCATATGTGTTTACTGAAATATTAACATTTAATATCAATAACACATTAAGTCTTTTGTGAGTATATATCGTTTGATTTTTTTTTCTCATGACAAACTATACAGGTAAAATAGAAGAATAATTACTACAATAATTAAAAAGCATTCACAGGAGGCTTTGAAGAAATGTCTTTATTTAAGAGACACTTAAAGTATGAAAATTTTAAGCAATTCAAACTTTTGTGTGTTCAGATGGGTATTAGGAAAATATTTCAGTTATTTTATTAAATGTTATAAGAACAATAAAATTTTAAAATACTAATTTATCTTTATTCATAGAGTATAAATAAAA
>NW_022910645.1:0-579 GCF_012274545.1 Fukomys damarensis | reverse complement strand
GGGACAAGGGGGAAAAATGAGAACCAAGACCTGTCATGTAAAAGTACAAGATCCCAATAATGACTGTAACTGTACTGTATAGCTAAAATGTACCAATAAACTCAATTAAAAAAAGAAATCTACATATGTTCTTACTCCTTTTTATATGGATGCTTTTAGGATCTTTTCTCCAATGTTCTGAAATTTTGTCATAAGATGTGTTTTCTTTTTTTGTTTGTTGTTTTTGTTTGTTTGTTTTTTTGAGACAGACTCTCACTATGTAGTCTGACCTGGAACTATGACCTGGAACTCACTACATAGTCCAGGCTGGTCTCAAACTCACAGAGATACTCCTGCCTCAGCCTCTTGAGTGCTAGGATTACAGGCATGCCCCACCACACCTGGCATAAGATGTGTTTTCATTCATAGTGATCAGCTTATCTTTAAATGTTTCCTTTCCTCCACAAAAAATTTTCCTGAATCTTTCATTGATTATATTCTCCCTACTGTTTCTCTAATCTCTCATTTTAGGAAGTTGAATTCTAAATGCTGGATCTCTTAGATCACTCTACTTTCTTATCTTTTTCTCTTATTGTCCAT
>NW_022910644.1:0-1033 GCF_012274545.1 Fukomys damarensis | reverse complement strand
CCTGGCTGGCCCCTCTTTTTTTTTTTTTTTTTGAAGAAGGGTCTCCCTTTGTAGTTTAGGCTGGCCCTGAACTCAAATTGTAGCCCAGGCTGGCTGGCCTCAAACTCACTGCGATTCTCCTGCCTCAACCTCCCAAGTGCTGGGATTATAGGCATATACCACCATGCCCAACTAGGTCAGTTTTTTCTCTTTCCCTCAGTTCAGGCCCAATGAACACTGGCCACTGGCACTGGGTGAGAGGAGACCAGATTGGCCTTCTGGATGTGCATCGTACTATCCTCCCTCATCTCAAAGTGAGGTCATCTTGTTTTGGATCATCTCCAAGGTGGAAGGTGGGAGGATAAAGAGAGAAGAATCAACTCAGGAGAGAACTCACCCGCCTACTGCTGTGGGCAGACAGCAGCAGAACTTTGGTCTGGCAGTCATTTTAAGATGACTTCTTTTTGGGGCACTTTTGTGGGTTCTCTGGGTACTCATTGCTGGGGAGCTCTCACTTACAATCCTTCACTAAATTAATTAGTACTTCCTTCAAAAAAATACCCCAAACCTGATCATTTTGCACCTTTCCCACTGCACCCTGTTCTACAAGCCACCTCAAACTGTTTCCCGGATCTCCATTCTGCCCCCTCACCACACAACTGGTTCTCCTCCCTCCACCAGGCTCCCTGGAGTCTTTTGCACATACAGTGGAGGGATTGTCTCCACATGGAGCCTAGATCATGGTCTTCTTTGTCCAGACTGCCTGGTAGTTTTACCTCTCATTCAAAGTGGTTCTTATATCCTTTGATGCATGCTAGGCCATGAGGCTCACACTTCTCATCCTTCCCATCCTTACTGCTTTGACTGCATCTTTCACCAATCAGCAGTCTCCAAGCATTGTGGACCTGCTCTTCCCTCAAGGCCTTCACCTTTGCTCTCCCTTCTACCTGGGATGCTATCCTGCAGATATGCAAATAGCTTATTCCCTGCTTCCTTCAGGTCTTTGTGCAAATGTCATCTCCTGCACCTTTCCTCCTATTCCTTTTCTTTCCTT
>NW_022910643.1:0-873 GCF_012274545.1 Fukomys damarensis | reverse complement strand
CCATCTCCATAAAAGTACTCACTGGTCAATATTTTAATCCCTTTATTAGAATGTGTTACCTGTTGCAACATTGGCCAATTTAAAGGACAATGCTATGTGATAATGCACTTTTATATGCTATATTGTATGCAATTATGCATGTCCAGATTCTTCCACTTCACATATTACACGTGAGATTCCTACAGCTTATGCCATTTAGGAAGAGCTTATTCTCATTATTCCATCATTCCTCCTGCAGGACTATGTAGAATTTATTCATATAATTGTTTAGATGTTGGATTCTTTGTAGCTGGGATTTTCATTGTTTGATTTTCTGAGATGACAATACACTATGTAGTCCTGTTTGGCTTCAAAATTACTATGTAGGCCAGGCTTGCCTCAAACAGCTTATTCAGCTGCTTCAGCCTTCAGTGAGCTGGGGTTACAGATGCAAACTACCATGCCTGGTTAGATCTAGAATATTTTCTCAATAGAACTACAAGGAACATTCTCATGTAGGCTTTTGAGTGCACAGCTGTGCACATTTAGGAGTGCAATATTTATATCTTAAGTAACAGATATGGACACATATACCAAATACCATTAAAGAATGGTCCAATGCAGTTGCATCAGCTTAAACTCTGATTATCTTACCAACATATTATAATGTCTGACTGTTTCATTTTGGCTATGATGATTAGTAGATTATAGTGCCATACATTTATTTTTTTTATTTTTTTAAATTTTATTTTACTTTTTAAAGCCAGTGCTTTAATGATCATCTCTACCTCAGAAGGAACTGGGCTTTTACACTAAGGAGGATCCCACCCACTGTGTAGAGGTCAGAGCCTACATCCAAGACTGAGAACCCTGGAAGCAAAAGGAGATGTGGTA
>NW_022910642.1:0-259 GCF_012274545.1 Fukomys damarensis | reverse complement strand
GGGTGCTACTCAGGTATAGTCCCGGCACTGAGAGGCTTATGCAGGCATACTGAAATTACAATTGCAGCTTAAGCTACAAAGTGGGTTCAAAGCCAGCCTCGACTACATAGCACAGACCTTGTCTTAAAAAACAAACAGAATAAGCAAACAGAATAAATTGACCTACAAATTTCAACATAATCACAGTAAAAATCCCGGGAAACAATTTTGTAAATAATATCTGAATCTTAAGTTTGTATAAAAAGTCAAAGCAAATAAA
>NW_022910641.1:0-222 GCF_012274545.1 Fukomys damarensis | reverse complement strand
CCACCTCACCCCACAAAGAATGGGTGCTATCAAGAAATCACACAATAACAAATGTTGGCAGGGATGCGCCGAGAAAGGAACCCTTCTCCATTGTTGGTAGGAGTGCAGACTGGTGCAACCACTGTGGAAATCAGTATGGAGATACCTCAAATGATTAGGATTAGAGGTCCCATTTGACCCAGCCATCCCTCTTCTGGGTATCTTTCCAAAAGAATTAAAAGA
>NW_022910640.1:0-304 GCF_012274545.1 Fukomys damarensis | reverse complement strand
ACAAGGACAGCACAGGTGCTCAGTGAACATGAGTGAAATGAATGTGGAAAGGGCCTTCTGCTAGTAGCACTCGGATGCCGGTGCTGAGAGCAGCCGTGTAGTTATCACCCAAGGAGAAGCCGCGGGTCTAGCAGACACCCGCACAGAGGAAAGCCCAGTGGATGTGCATTTTGTTCTGGTGCTATGATTTTACCAGTGGTGAATCTGTCTTCTGGCGAAGTGGAACCTTCAGGGTGTGCGGCGTCAAGGGGTTTCGCAGAGGACAGCATGGGACACGCGAGCACAGCAAGCTCCACTGTGAGGA
>NW_022910639.1:0-372 GCF_012274545.1 Fukomys damarensis | reverse complement strand
ATAGCAACACTTCTCCATCTTGACTTCATGCCCAGGCTCCTGTCTGAGGGGAGGCCTGCATTTGCTTTTCACCAGGATGCACAACGAACTGAACTTTTTGACTCTTGGCTTGGATGCTGGCTGTATGAAGTGAGAATTAGTCATGGTCTCATTCACAATCTGAGAACAGTCACATTTATTACACCTGCTTGGAGAAGAGCTTGAGTTAACAGCTTTACAAAGGCCTCCTTTCCATAGCTCAGTGACTTCATCCGGGACCTGGTTGCCCTGGGGAGTAAGTGAGCTGAGCTCTTCCAAAGGCAGGAGAAAGCTGTGTCAGCTGCAGCCTGGGTTCTCCCAGGGCGCCCATCCTTGTGTGTTCCCAGTGTGCAA
>NW_022910638.1:0-212 GCF_012274545.1 Fukomys damarensis | reverse complement strand
CGGTAGGCCACTTCCTTCCGGACCACGCTCACCAACCCTAACCCTAACCCTAAGCCACCACCTTATTCCCAAGCTCCCAGCAGGCGGTGCTTGACATCCGGCACTTGGGCTGAGCCTGAGGCGCAATCCCATGCCGCTACCACCTAGGAAACCCACACCCCAATAGCTAGGGAGAGAAACTGCCAGCCTATCACCCACCGGAATCCTGTCTA
>NW_022910637.1:0-223 GCF_012274545.1 Fukomys damarensis | reverse complement strand
GACACACATTATGTTTGAAAACTGGAAGTACTACGTTAAATGAAAAGTCATACACTAAAAGCCGTATAGTGCATGAATTAATTACCATAAAATGCCTATAACAGACAAATCCACAGACACAGAGAGTAGATTAGCAGCTGCCAGAGGCTAGAGGGAAGGGTCAAGGGAGGATGGAATGACAGGTACAAGGTTTCTTTTTGAAGCAACAAAAATGTTCTCAACT
>NW_022910636.1:0-350 GCF_012274545.1 Fukomys damarensis | reverse complement strand
ATGTGGAGAACCTTCTATTTTACCAGACACTCTTTCCAAATCTGAGCTCGGTTGCATTAGTCATGAACATTTGGGCAAATCACGGTAAGATTTCTGAGCTTTCTATGATATGCTCTCGATGGAGAGAAAATTACAGCTAGATAACTTCTTGGCCACCGGAAGAGTCACGGTTCTCAGGACAGTGTATGGTGACAGTCAGAGCACGAAGCTGCTCATCTGTGCTCATGGCTTGCCTGGCCACTGCAGTGCTCAGTAGGAAGGAGAGGGCGCGAGCACCTGAGCTATGGAGAGCTCCTCCCCCGCTGTCAGCGGGCAGGGCCAGTCGGACCAGTCAGTGCACCTGCCAGCCT
>NW_022910635.1:0-230 GCF_012274545.1 Fukomys damarensis | reverse complement strand
CAAGAGAGAGGAGACCCTACAGAGTCAACATCAGTGGTCATGTAGGCTTGCGAGAGGGTCCCCCTGTGATGAGCCCCACGATCACGTGCTCCCCGTAAACTCCCACACAGCTACCAGAGAGCCACAGGTGGCGTTTGGGACCTCCAGGGATTAGCATTAGCTGGGAGACCACTGTTGTCGTCATCATCATCAGAGCATCCCCTAAAGTTCTGGAAGTTCCCTTCCCAGGG
>NW_022910634.1:0-614 GCF_012274545.1 Fukomys damarensis | reverse complement strand
AAGAAAATAAGCTTTAAAAATTAGAAAAGATGAACTTGGTGGGTAAAATTTTATTTGAAAGAAAACAGCAGGGAAGAGATTGAGGACTATAGGATACAGCATTTCACATTTTTTTCCACCAGGAATGAGGTGTGGGATTTGATAGGTTGAGCTGAGGTCTAAACAAAGACTGAGCTGCTAAACCAGCGCAGATATCCTGGCAGTGGAACCCAAATCAGGGCAGAATGTTTAATCAGGAAAAAGTATACATGAAGGAAGGAAGGAATCAGTAAGTGATTGATTCACTGTCGGAGAGGGAAGGACTAAGACCTACAGGGAAGGCGTTGAGTCTTATGGTGAATGGGTAGGTTGTAATTTTAACTTGCAAATTTCTGGTCCACAGTACAAACCTCTTGTATCATCCACTAACTTGGGTCATGGTCAACAGACGGTCAATAAATATTTGTGGATTCATGTTGCCTCTTTCAATGCTGCTGTTGGAAGGGGAGCCCCTGAGTGGAGGGTCAGCATGTTGGTCCAGGGTTTCCCTCAATATGAGAAGTGTTATGGCTTGTATTTAGATGTCCCTGAAAGCCTCATTTGTTCAGTGGTGGGCTTTTCAGAGGTGGATGGAT
>NW_022910633.1:0-1513 GCF_012274545.1 Fukomys damarensis | reverse complement strand
TTTCTTGAGGAGAAAGGAACCCTTCTCCACTGTTGGTGAGAGTGTAGATTGGTACAACCACTGTGGAAATTAGTATGGAAATACCTCAGAAAACTAAGAATAGAGGTTCCACTTGAACCAGCTATTTCTCTGCTGGGTATCTTCCCAAAAGAATTAAAACAATCATACCACAGTGATATATGTGTGTCCATGTTTTTAATGGCAGTTTGTAATAGCTAAAATTTGGAAGTAGATCACTTACCCATTAACGAGATTGTATAAATAAATTGTATTAAAAAATAAAATGGAGTACTACTAAGCCTTAAATAATGAGAAATTAGAGACAATTACAGTTAAATAGATGCACATAGAGGCCATGCACATAAGTGAAATAAATAGGACATACATCTAAATACCAAATAATTTATCTGATATGAGAAATTGAAAGTATAAATAAGGATCAAAATCTATGAAAGATTATGTGAAATAAGAAGAAAAAGTTTAGAGAGGAGCCTGGCTGCAGTGCTACACTCTGATAGCCAATTCACTTTGACCCAGTGACACAAAGGAGCCCAGATGCATGGGTACCAATACAGAGGTACTCATGCTCCTCCAGGAACAAGAGAAAGAATGCCTGAGGCTCATGCAACAAAGGCACACCACACCATCATAGTTGGTAAGTTGGAAGGACCAGCACCTCACATCAAAACTTGGTTTAACATCAGGAGAAAGACAGCTGGAACCTGCAGTAGCACCTTGCAGAGTTCAACCCAGAAGGAGAACAGAGATCTCAACTTGGGCCTTATAGCCAGAAATCAACCTGAACCTCAGGCTGCTGGCTTGCTGAGACTAATTAAAATAGATATGCACACTCCTGCCCATGCTGTCTATCAACAGAGGAGTACCCTGAAGGAGGCCCTCTATTCCTATTTGTACTTTTTTATCTTTAAATTAATATGTTTCACTTATCTTTAAATGTTTAAATTTTTTATCTTTTTCTCAAAATTTTTTTCTTTTTAAAATCTTTTTTATCTTCGCCCCTCTCTTTCTCTCTCTCTCTCTGTTCCACCTTGATCTCCATTTCTCTTCCTCTTTATTCCTATTCCTATCCCAATTTCAGTATCTTTCTTTTCTCATTCTTCTCTTTTTGCTTCTCTCAATTCCAACTAGGTTTAGAAGAAAATGATTACATTAAAAAGCAAGCAAAAAAAAAAAAAATGATCACAGTCTCTAGCCTCCCTACTGCAGTTAGTTTGTTCTGTTATTGGGTATTTTTTGTTCTGTTCTCTCCTTTTCTCTTCAACAGCTCCCAAAAATTTGTGTGATTTTCCTGTGTCCTCTGACCTCACTTCTGAACTTTCTCTATCCTATCTATCCATCCCTCCACAATTTCTAAATTCCCCTCTTGAAGGGTAAAGTCACTATATTTAAGACTCTATTCACTATAAACATATTTTGGGCTTGTCTTCAATTTTTATTTAATTCATACAGTTAAAGGTGATAGATTAATAACTACCACAAATTGTCATTTTCT
>NW_022910632.1:0-245 GCF_012274545.1 Fukomys damarensis | reverse complement strand
CAGAGATGAGGTTCATTTTGCCACTATGAAACCTGCACTCACACGGCTGAGATCCAGTGTAACATTCAATACCTCTTTGATTCATGGTGAGAACCACCTGTTTTCATTCTCCCTGCAGAGCAACGTTCAGCTGATGGCTAGCATGATGTGAGGTCACTCTCAGGCAAGGCTCCATTAGGGACAATCTATATGAACAATGCTCAGGCCGAGTGCTCCTGCTCTCCATGGCCTGCATACAGCCCTCT
>NW_022910631.1:0-208 GCF_012274545.1 Fukomys damarensis | reverse complement strand
CAAGGGAATGTTTTACAGCTTAAAGACCTTGAGGGAAAATGTGGAAAGAGCAGCACAGGCTTTCACAATTGTTGAGATTCATCTATCCTCAAAGGACAGGTTAAATAACATCATAGCTTAAGAAGTAAAAAAAATTCTGGAAATGGGTAATAAAAATTTTGCACTGAGATTTTCTGTTTTACAGGCCTGAGTTGAGATTTTCTCATTT
>NW_022910630.1:0-246 GCF_012274545.1 Fukomys damarensis | reverse complement strand
TACCTACCTGACTGACTAAAGAAATCTTTCCTTGATGTACTTTCTGTGGTTTGTTTTCGGGTTCGGGGGGGGCGTTGCCAAGGAAACGTACTCGGGACTTGCCCGTGCTTGCTCTTCCCCTTGCGCTTTGCCCTTCCGCTTGCACCTGCCCCCGCGCCCTTGCTTGTGTTTGCGCTTGAGCGACATTCGAGGGTCCCCCCACCCCACGGAGCTAAATCTCCGCTCTGTTCTCCCCCCGCCATTCCT
>NW_022910629.1:0-265 GCF_012274545.1 Fukomys damarensis | reverse complement strand
GCCCCGTCCTCGCGGCCGTAAAGCGAGATATGACACGACAGCGTCGCAAACAACACGCCGCGAAAGACAGACGGCTGCGGAGGAGAAGGACAGCGCCGAGGGAAAGCGAGGTTGGTGGAGCCAAGCCAAGCGCAGGATCCGGAAATGCAAGGTGGGCGGGGGCGGCACCGCCGGAAGTGGGTGGGGCCGGAGAGGCGGGACCGGGCTCTGGTCTCTACTTTTCCCGGGTAGTGCAGGCGCATGGTGGTGAATTTGGGCTGTCTGG
>NW_022910628.1:0-2974 GCF_012274545.1 Fukomys damarensis | reverse complement strand
ACACACACACACACACACACACACACACACTATAAGCCTCACAGGGCAGAGATCATTAATTTATCAGTGTATTTCAAGTGCTTAGTGTCTGGCATATACTAGACATTCAAATATTTGTTGAATGAAAGTGTTGCAATGGGATGTATTCAGAGAACCAACTTGTGACACAAAATTTAAAGTGTACCTTTTTGATCCAGAGAGTCTCCCAAGAATTTACCTTACCATATCCTTGGCATGTACCCCTGTGGATAGGAATAAAAGAATATGTATAATAATGTTACTTGTGGCCAACCTGGACTTAAATGTTCATTAAGAGAAAACTAATTATGATACATTATCCACTGAAATACTATGCAGCCATTAGGAAGATCAAAATAAAATAGCTCTACGTGTAAGGCTGTGAACCTACACACCCAGGATGCAATTTAAAATTAAAACCAAGGTGCCCAGTGATGTCATCTGTGGAATAAAAAGGCTTGTGTGGGGCTAGGGGGTGGGTCAGAGGTGGAGAACATGCTTTGTATGTATGGTTCTGGGTTTGATTTCCAGAAACCCCTTTCCCCAAAAATTGGTATATCTTATTTGCTTGATTAGCAGTGACTATAGGAGGAACACAAAAGAAACCAGAAATGTCTTATCTATGGAGACAGGGGTGAGAAACTATTTTTAATAGTCATAAGGAGACTGGTTTGTTTTGTGGTACAAGGGATTGAACCCAGAGCCTTCTCACTGAGCTACATCCCTAAGCCCCCTTTTTTTTTAATTTGGAAAAAGGGTCTTGCTAAGTTGCTAATTGCTCAAGTTGGGCTCCAACTTTCAGTCCTCCTGCTTCACTCTCCTTGAGTGCAAGGATTACAGATCCAGGCCACTACAGCTGGCAGGAGCCTATTATTTACTCAAATATTTTTGTACTATTTGAATTTTTTACAGTGTTCATATGTACACCGATTTTCAAAAAGTAAAAGAGAAGTACAACCACTAATTTTATTGCCCTCCTACCAATCTATGACTTAGTGAAGTCAGCATAACCTGGTATGTGGAAGACACTCATTATTTACCTTCTCACAAAAACACTTCATGAATTTTATTTTAATGCTATGCTTTTAGCTTTATCAAGGTTTTTATGATGAATAATAGCCACTGCTGCCTCTGTTGTAAAATTATCAAGAGCATTGTTCATTGTACGTCTCAAAATCTTTTACATAAGGGCCCACGGGAGAGCTTTGTTCTGGAAGGCAGTGTCTAGAAAATTACTGACTCTCTTGAAGAACTGTCTGGAGAACACCCCACTCAGATACAAGACCTGTGTGCTTTATCACATTTGAAGTTTTGTCTGCAGTGCCAGAAAGTTAAGTCTATTTGTGATACTCAAATGAATTTTTTATAGCCTGTTTTGTTCCCAAAACAAAGGTTTCCATAAATATAAATGAAGCTTTTAATTGGTTGGGAGAAAATGACAAAGAGAAGCAAGTAGGAGAGCTCTCCAGAGGCATATTTGCTTCCTCTTACGAGCTTCCAGCCCCGAGTGTGTTTACTCTGTTATCTAAATATTGTCTGAGAAAGCAGTAAGGTGAAAAGAGGAAGTGAAGGACTCATATTGACATTTTTAATGTAAATATAAAATTTCTTTTCAAAGACAAACCCTTTTATTCAGTTATGTTATTTAAATCCATGCAGTATATAACTTTCTAAGAGGATTAAAGATAATTGTATATGATTCATTAGGTGGCTGTATTACATTACACACAATAGCAATCAGGTAGGATGTCTCAATTATTTATAAACCAAAATGGTAATGTATAATCAGAATAACATTATATGTGGAGTTTTAAGTATTCTTTTATTACTATATATTTTTTAAATATTGGATTTCAGTTTGGTATTTCTATCCATGAATATATCATTTGATGCTTGAGATGCTATTACCTACTGAGAACACTAGGGGGAGGTCTGGTTTTCTTTTCAAATATTTTAAAGCCTAACTCTTCCGCTTGCTCTGAATCCAATTTATTTTTCCATACAGGTGAATTAATGTAAAATTAATGTAAGTTAATACATAAATTGATAATATAGGAGTAAATGTATCTTGATCAGGATCTTGGAACAAACTAAGGAAATCTAAATGAAATACTGAGTTTGGTTAATAAAAATATATTAATATTGGTTCATTACCTGTAACAAGTATACTTATGCAAGATATAAGCAGTACAGGAAACTGGCTGTAGGGTAAGAACAGTCTATAATTGCTATCTTTGCAATGTTTGGGTTAAGTCTAAACTTCTAAAATAAAAGGTTTATTGAAAAAAATTATTTAAATGGAACCAAAACCTAATTTCCATTTTGTTTCTTTTAGGAAGCATGAGAAAAAGTTTCAGAAGAATATAGGGGGATTAAAAATAGTTGAGTAGAGACCAGCAGCAAAATAGAGCCCTTCTAGGGCCTGGAATCAAGACCCGTGGAATACAACAACTTAGTGAAGAAAAAAAAACCAGTAGATCTCCAGGAATTAAGAGAGAACGGACAGGAAACTAGAAACTACAGAGAATCCTGAGAAATGGAGCACCATGCAGAGAAAAGAAAGCAGCAGTCTGGAAAGCTCCCCCAGGTAGGGAGGCTCCTCTCTGCTGACACAAGGTGAGGCTGGGGAGGGTCAACAGCCCTGTGGATAAACAATGACTGGACCCTCAGCACTAGCTCCAAGAAAAGCCCACCGCTATTGTACACCGCAAAAACAGCATGAAGTTTTATTCTGAAAGTGACTGCTAACACATGCCAGGCTAGAGTTGGAGAACAAATTAGGTGCAGCACTCGCCTTGTTTAAGGGGGTTTAATCAAGAGCCACAGATGAACTATAGAAGTTCCGGTTTCTGGTGTTACCCTATCACAGTAATTGGGTGGGAGACAGGTCACAGGAGATGTTGTTGAAGAGTACAGGCTAGATATAGACTTCCCTGAGAAGTCTAAGCCCAGGCTG
>NW_022910627.1:0-611 GCF_012274545.1 Fukomys damarensis | reverse complement strand
ACCTGTCATGTAAAGGTACAAGATCCCAATGATGAATGTAACTGTACCATATACCTAAAATGTCCCAATAAACTCCATGAGAGGAAAAAACAGAACTCAGAAAAAAAAATTGAAGAGCAAATTGATAAAAGCATAAAGAAGGAATTAAAATGTGACTTGCATATGTACTAATCCCCTACTATGAAAGACCTTTGCAGTGGAGCTACTATCCTGCCCCGTGTGTGATGCAAGACTGAAGAAAAAAATAGAACTAAGAGAGAGAGCAAGCAGGGAGTCACAACGGCCAGTGCTGCTTTAGCAGAAGGTACGGGCCTGTTCAAGCCACTGGCTTTTCCGAGTAATCAGTGGGGGTGAAGGCGAGCTGCGTGCCAGAGCTGGACTATATGTGAGGATGGGCAGTTTCTATGGAAACTAATGGAGCCAAGGTTTGTAGAGGAAAAGAGCAAAGCCTTCTCGAATTAGGAACAGAATAGATAAAATAGAGTTGTATGATTAGAACAGTGTCCTTCTAGTTAAGAAGGTTTTATTTGCAGGAAGAGAATTTAGGCTACTCTGACCTCAGCATGTAGGCTTTGGCCAGAGTCACTTCTGAAAACAAGCCAATTGTGGGG
>NW_022910626.1:0-876 GCF_012274545.1 Fukomys damarensis | reverse complement strand
AGATTAGCTGTAAAGTCCGACATTGGAGGTGGTGCAGTCGCAGGAGAACCGAAACATGACAGGAGTTATTCTGGTGCTGCACACCGTGAGAGCGCTTTTTACTCCTCCACAGAGAAAGCGCACACGCAGTGTTTGGAGAGAGCAGCCTCGTCGTGTCAAGTCCTGCACTGTGTGTCCACGCTGAGAGCTGGCCGGACGCCGGGATGTGTGAACATGCAGGACGCAGACTTCAGGGGTGATCGATCAACACTGCTTCGAACACTTTCCCAGTACTGAATGAGTAACAACTACTTCAAACTAACTTCCCCACACGTTTGGTAGCACAGTATTAGTTAACCATTCTGGGCCCTTTTGCTGTGACCTGTGAGCGGCTTGTTTTGCAGTGCAGTCCTGCGCTCCGACTGGATGGAGACAATAGAACCAAGCTTTGCCATCAGCTTCTCACTGTCCACCCACCTCTGTCTTCCCTCCCTCCCTCCCACACTTCAGTGCTTAGCATAGCTCTGTGAGGTTCATACCACAGGTGAAATAAATCCGTATCATACTTCTGGTAAGAATGCCGTAAAATATCACAATAAATTATTACTTAAAAGTGATCTTCCTACCCAAAGTGCTGTCTTGCTTTCTGCTAGGAAATGTAAACAGCGACTGTCTCTATTGTCAGCGACTGCACTTTCATCTTTCGTGTACTCGTTAGACTCATGCTTTCATTTGCATGCCAAAGTGAGAAATAGGATTGCTAGCAACAGAAAAATATCATTTATATTTATATCTACTAATTTCAGGATACCTATTATCCCAGGAAATTCACATTTTTGCTTTTAATATACGGTGGTAGGCTACTCTCTTGGTAAAGACTTGGGGTAGGACCAGGAA
>NW_022910625.1:0-5187 GCF_012274545.1 Fukomys damarensis | reverse complement strand
AAAGCAGCAATTAGAGATTTGACCTCCAGAAGCCAGAGGAGAGAATAAGAGCCTGTAACAGGGCTTCAGTTACCTAGAAGCCTTTAAGACCAGGCCTGGAGGGGCTGGGGGTAAAGCTCAGCCAGAAAGCACTTGGGTAGAGCTCCTCAGGGCCTGAGTTCAACCCCAGCACCAGGCAAAAAGTGGAACCACCCACCAAGCCCAGGACCCAGGACAACACCTAGTGAGTCTTCCTGTAACTCTTTGCACTTCCTCATCTCTGAATTTGATGCCTGGTACAAATAAGTTGGTTGGGGTTTTTGTGTTTGTTGTTGTTGGTCTTTCTTGGGGATTGAACTCATGACCTACATAGTCCACCTTACATTTTTCTACCTGGTCCATGTAATTTGCATAGATTTACATATAATGCACAAAAAATTAAAATGCACTTTATTTTAAGTGGAACATTTATCTATTTACTGTATGGCTTTTTTTTTTTTTTTTTGTACTGGGGACTGAACTCAGGACCTTGCACTTATGAGGCAGGTGATAGAACCACTGAGCTAAATCCCAGCTAGCATCAGCTTTTGATAAATGCAACTGTATTAAATCTTAAGAATGAACACATTTTCCCTTTGGAATTGATAACTATGCACTTTAGTTTTTAAGAACTTTATTTTTATTGGTATATACTTACAACAGACAATAATTACATTTGTTTTGGGGAATTGGTACATATACACTTTTCATCTTGATTACTTTTATTCCTATACCTGCCTCCCATCTTCTCATCTTCTCCAGAGATCCTTCCCATCTCCAAAAAGCCTAACTTTGGGTTTCCTACCATCTCTTCTTTATTTCACTCTTCAGGTTATTTTGGATTTCTCTTATAAAAAGAGGTTACTTTATTATATTTATTTGAGTTTTGAGAAACTGTATCTCAGAGACTATCTATTATAATGAATGTAAAGGTGGAAGATTAATGGTTTAGCTTGGCCTCTGGCAGGAATACAATTATAAGCCATCTTTGATATCCTGGATCACTAACTAAATGTGATACATTGTAATCTTATTGGAATCATTTTATGTTAAAGGTCTGTGTGAAGTGGGAATTATTTTTACAGGAAGAAGAGAAAATAGGAAAAGTAAAGTCTGTATAGATGAAGTCCTATCAAAAAAGCACATTTGAATATTTGTTTCACCATTTATTTTGGGCTCTTGGGATTTTAATTAGGACTGACTACATTCTGTAGTAGTGGATGCTTTGAACCACTTAATTGTTAAAAAAAGGCCAAATGTTAAGATCTGTGACAGAAAGCATTTGTTTTTATTTTCAAGAGTGAACTCCATTTGTACAAGCAAACTTTCACATGTAACACTGAGCCAGATAAATCAGTTTGTGTGATATCAGTAGTAATATTTGAAATAACATGATGAAACTAGAAAGAACCCATTTTTAGTACAATTTCTGTTTTAGTGTGTTATGAACATCTGTATATTTCCTCTTTCTGCTTTTAAATTCCAGTCTTTCTGAGAAAACTTATAGCCTTCAAAAAGCTATAGTTTAACTAGAAATTTCTTTATTGAAATGAAACTATTTGTAATATTTTTCTTATCTACAAGTGGACACACATGTTCTCAGGTTTTTAAAATTTCAATGCTATAAATCCCCAAACAATAAAAAAGGAGAGCATAACTATACTTGTGATATAGAGCAATCTGAATTGAGATAAAAGCTGTATTAAGGTAATTGCTAACTCTGAAATATTTTTAATATCAAAAATTTGTAGTTTTCTTGTGACATAATATTGTATCAGAGAAAATTTTGGAAGATTTGAAATATCCTCTTTGTTAGAGTGCCTGTTCTTTTGGTATGTGTTTACTTTTGTCACCTGGGGCAATTTTTCCAACACGTAACACATGTGATTTTTTTTTCTGCATTTGGAATAATCAGCTTTTGCCTGTGCTCATTAAGGAAGAAAAAACTGCAGCCAAGGTATTAGCACAAAGCAAGGTATTAACAGTGCCCAATCTCTACCAAATACCAAGTTCCTTTGTCTATTACCTAATTAACATACTTTAATGAGTTCACCAAGTTTAATGAATACTTCATGTAAAACTCAGCACTTTTACCTTCTTGATTAATCTGACACTTGATGTAACAGAGCTGGCTAAATATTATGAATAATTCATGAGCTAGTATTTCTCAGATAACAAATAAAGAGTATAATACAGTTAATATGGAAGGAATTAAAGATTTTCTATGTATTTACTTGAACATATTCTTGTGCTTTCTAGCAAGCTATTTAAATGCATGTTCCAGTTAATAATAGCTTGAAAGAAACAATGTAATTTATGTAAATATATTTCTGTTCATGCTAATGATTTTAAAATGCAATGAACCATTTAATAGTAAAACTCATTACTTATAAGTTATTTTCTATAAATAGACTTGCTTACTCTGACACTACTGGGCTGGTCTGCAAAAGTTTTTTTAGTTTTAAGACATGAAGAATGAATATTTCTTACAAAAAGATTGACCTTCTAAACTGTTGAAGTTGGAAAAATATTAATAGTAGTATTGGTAATTGTTTTTATATTGGTAAATGTAAGCATATAATTTGTATATCCATATCAATGTGAAACATTTCATTTGTTCCTATACTTGCCAATATAGTACATCTAAAATTGTTAAGTACTTGTCTTAAGATAACATCTGGAAGCTAGGATCTATTTTTTTTCACATTTTATTCATTCCTATTTAAAAGGTCTGTGGTACATTATCTAATTTATTATGCTGTTTTATCAAATATTATAAATATTGGCAGATATTATTGCTGTGTTTCAGATTCTGTTTTAGGAGCTAGTGGAATAGAGATGAAAGCCAACATCTCTACCCACAAAGGGCTTAGACTTTAAGAGGGAAGGCAAGTTAATTAATAGTCGTAGTGAAATACAACCAGACCTATGAAGGAGATTATCACATTCAGATACTTAAACTCTGTGTTTAGCAACAAGAAGCAAGCTTTAAATTCATGTTGCACTAGTTGGACTAGGAAGACATCATAACATTCTTACCATTTTAGCCATGTATCTAGGAAGGACCTATACCATAACATAATGCTGTGTATTTTTAACATATCAAGTGTACTTATACTAATAAATCATATTAATTACTTTAAGAAAATATATTTATACCTCGAATAATTCTGTGCATATATATTCAAGTAATATTGCTTTTTTCAAACTGCTTTACTTCTTTTGGATTTGTCTCCAGGCATGTGGCATACTGTTTTGGTATTAGTAGCAGATTTTATTGTTTTTAAGGTGGACTTGTTTTTCAAAAATACCAGAAATTACCCAGAAAAAAGTATTTCAAATAAGGTAGCTAAATAGAGTAAGATCATCTTTGTTGTCTAAAATAGTGATAGAATAATAGATCAACACTCCATAAAGAATGTCACTATGAGAAATGAATCTAATTTTGTTTTATACTTATAAACTGATTCCAAAGGCTCACTCAAAAAAATTATCAAAACATATTTCATTTGTAGCAGTAGTGTGGACATGTTCCTTCAGTAACAAGAACTTGATAGTTGTAGCATACACACACACACACACACACACATGTATATGTTAATTGTGTAATACATTCTGATTATAAAACTTTAAAATACTATATTGGTTAATTGGTTACAGGGAGTGTCAGATTTTCATGAGTTTTGTTCTAGTTTAACTAAATTCAGTACAGCTAAGGGGAGAGGAAGGAAATAAAATTGAACATACCACTGAAGAATTAGTAAAGAAAGCAAGAAAATTCGGCTGGTAAAAGAGAGCATTCTAAAGGACATTTTAGCTATATGAAATTATCTGGAGGGCTTTCATGTAGGACAGTTAGGTTTACTTACTATGTGTGTTACAAGCAGACAAAACTACAGCCAGACTGAGAATAATAAATAGTTTATCCCAAAATAATTGCAGGCAGGATAATAAGCAGTGAATTCCACATCACTCTTAAGTATTCAGTAATTAACATGTGAGCACTTCATTGCTTTGAACAGGGAATTCAAATATTAGATGACAGGATTTTTCTCAACCCCATGATTCTATGACAGCTGAAGATTTTTATTTCCAAAATAAATTTTACTTCTGTAAGTTGCACAACTTTTTCTACATATGTTTAAATTCTCTTATGTTGGAATATATTCAGGTTCTGATATAGTTGTTTCAAATACATTCTTGATTTTGTGTTTGTATTGCTAGAGAATATGGATATGTACAAATTTTCTTTTTGAAGAGGAGTCTTTATAGAAGATTTCTAAGTGAAGTAATTTATCCTCATCCTGATTTGGTACATTTAGTTTGGGTAGAGAGCTTAAAGCTGTACGTTTACTATTCAATTTATTTAATTTTAAATGTTCTACTAGATGTCGTAAGTCATCATTAAATGTGCACAGTGTTCTCTGAAGTTCTAGCTTTTTGTGCTTTATGCTAACAGCGAATAGGTATTTTCTCTCTTTTAAAAGAATTAGTTTACATTGTTTCTTGTTGAAGTGTGTCTTCTGTCAATATATATAATACAGATTAGTGTTTCCTTGGATTGCCTTTTTTGAGCCTAAGCAGATTAAATGTGTCCTTATTACTTTCAGTGCAATTAATTTGGCACACGATACTGTCACATACAATGCTAACATATTTGGATTTAGGGATTATTTTATGATTTTGGGAAACATCTTGAAATATTGGTAATCATATCATGTGATAGATGAGTATAGGCACTACTGACATTTCAACATATGATTAATCCATACTATTCATTTAGAGTAGGCAGAGGGAAGTTTATTACTATACTCATGTTTATTTTAAAGATGAGGCTTATTGTTGCTGTCATTTGTGACTTGAATCATAACTTAGATTACTAATCTAGGCCTCCAGCTGAGTGACTCAGTGAAAATGATGACACCCATGAAGCCATGATTTGATGTATTTTCCAAAATCTGAGGAAAATCACGACCTCCTTTTCAGGATTGTAAGAACAAGGTCTGAAGTCAGATGATCTGTTAAAATCCTCGTTCCATTGTTCACTACCTGTGTTTGTCTTGGTATCTCTCTGATTTTCAGTTTTTGCTTCTTTAAAATTTTAATAATCTCATCTTACTAAAAAGCTTCTGTACTTCAAAAGAAACCATTAGCAGAACTAAGAGACAA
>NW_022910624.1:0-235 GCF_012274545.1 Fukomys damarensis | reverse complement strand
ACTGTGGAGATTCCGAGGAGGGTATTACTGTGGTTTGGTTGTACATAGGGAATTGTATTGGGCGGAGGTAGGACTAAAGACTCCTGGTTCGGAAACTGCTCAGAAAATGTCCCCAAACCCAAAACCTAATGGGGTCTGCTACGTCTGCTTCTACGCGTTCAGTGGAGAAAATAAAACGATGGAAACTCAACACTATTGTACTGCTGCTGCTTCCTTAATCACTGTTTGTGCCCTG
>NW_022910623.1:0-202 GCF_012274545.1 Fukomys damarensis | reverse complement strand
AAGAACATTCACAGAGTTAGATTAAAATAACAGAGAAAATGAGAAATAAAAGATAACTGAAAAGGGGGAAGAGAAAAATTTAAAAATAATATACACAATAAAAATTAAAAAGAAAAATGAAAGGAAAAATAAAAACAAAAAAAAAGAGGAGTAAGAAAAAGAAAGGAGTCCAAAATAAAGAAAAATTTTTGAATGAATGGTT
>NW_022910622.1:0-279 GCF_012274545.1 Fukomys damarensis | reverse complement strand
TTATTACATTTAGTTATTTTTTAAAAAAGAAGACATTCAGGCTTTTTCCATCTTTTGCTTTCGTGCCAGTGCAGTGAGAAAACTCCTATGTCTAAATCTGTTTGCCTTTCTCATTACTTTAGGGTAGCTTTTTACATGTGGAATCGTTGGATCAGTGGACAGAAATTTTTAAAAAAATTATTTTTTGAGACAGGATCTTGCTACGCAGTTCAGACTGGCCTTGAATTCACTATCGTTTGTAGCCCAGCTGCCCGCAAACTCATAGTGATCCTCTTCTTT
>NW_022910621.1:0-218 GCF_012274545.1 Fukomys damarensis | reverse complement strand
AAGATTTCCCTTTCTTTGCCATCCCTTTCAGTGTGTGGGGGGGTGGGGAGACATGGAGAGGACCCCACAGTCTGTTTCTCTTCCCCCAGGGCGATATCTGCATGCACCTGACTAATTATTCCATTAATAAGCACAGTTCAAACTTTATTCAAGACGCTCACTCGGGCAGCAAGAGGTAAGGGAGTGGCTTTGCTTATTTCTCCCCGGCCCTGTGCAGT
>NW_022910620.1:0-309 GCF_012274545.1 Fukomys damarensis | reverse complement strand
TGGGGATACAAATGGTCAAAGCATCTTTTATAAAAAGGAGACAAAAGATGAAGAACTCACATTTTTTTATTTGAAGCTTACTACAAAGCAAAAGTAGTTAACACAGTATGGAACTTATATAAGGACACAAAATATAAATCAATAGAATTTAAAGGAGAGGGCAAAAATAAACCATGTAATGATGGTCAATTTGTATTTATTTATTTATTTATTTATTTATTGCTACTGGGATTGAACTCGGGACCATGCACTTACAAGCCAGGTGGCAGAACCACTGGGCTAAATCCCCAGCCCTGTTCAATTCATCTT
>NW_022910619.1:0-444 GCF_012274545.1 Fukomys damarensis | reverse complement strand
CACACACACACACACACACACACACAAAGTTTTTGAGGCACTTTATTGCATGTTTTACCAGTAAAAGAAGTCTTAAAACCAATTTTCACAGGGGGAAAATACTAAGGTTAGTCTGAGTTGTTACTGAGTCACATTTTATAAGTTTTAGCAGTTGCTGAACTTTATTCATTTCAGTTTCAAGAGGAAATTAAGGTTAAAATGACTGGCTGTTTACCTTAGTTAACTGAGTACAACTGAAATTTGAACTGGAGGCTGGATGTGGTGGCCTATGATTGCAACCCCAGAACTCTGGAAGGGTGAGGTATGAGGACTACAAGTGTAAGCCCTGCCTGCATAGCTCAGAGAGACCATGACTCAAAATGAACAATAAAAAATGTGGCCGGCTGTGATGCCACACATGTGTAATCCTAGCACTTGGGAAGCTGAGGCAAGAGGATCCTACAA
>NW_022910618.1:0-216 GCF_012274545.1 Fukomys damarensis | reverse complement strand
TTGCTCCCTTTTCACAGTTCTGTTTCCTTGCCTAGCTACCACTTTCTCTGTCACTTTATACACCTCTGTCTACTTTTCCTTCTTTTTTTTCTATTTCCCATTGTTGTACTTGCTTTTCTATTTCTTGGTCTGAATCTCCCTTTCCAACTTTCGTTCTCCTTTTCTGTCTCTGGATTCTCTCTACCTCTCTTCATATCTGTCTGTAGGTTTCTACCT
>NW_022910617.1:0-531 GCF_012274545.1 Fukomys damarensis | reverse complement strand
AAAAAACAAAAGAATTCTACAGTGAAAATTGTAACACTCTATAAATGAGATTGAAGAGGATCTAAGAAATGGAAAATCATTTCCTGCTCCTGGGAAGGGAGAAACAATATGAAGAAAAAAGGCATGTTTCAACAACTGCTACAGAGATTCCTGGCATTCACATTTGAAATCCCAAATATATACTTCATAGAAAGACAAAATGAACCCAAAATTCATTGGAAACCTGAAGCAACTTAGAATAACAAAATCCAATCTTGGAAACAGAGACATGCCAGGGAGTATAAAATTCCAAACTTGAAAAGATACTACAAAGACACTGTGTTACGAAAAGCGAGGACTGTCAAAGAAAAGAACTGAAGATCAGTGAAATGGACTATAAGCTGCAAAAATAACTCCAGATGTACTCAGCTTACCCCACTGTGATATACAAGGTAAACATACTCAGTGGAGGTACTGTAGCCACTTAAGAAATGGTGTTGCAAAAACTTGTATTTGTTCTTCCAAAGATTGGATTTAGTCTCTTAAATCTCA
>NW_022910616.1:0-2437 GCF_012274545.1 Fukomys damarensis | reverse complement strand
TGATCACATTCATCATAGGGGATTTGATCCTGTATGTGACATATCTTAATTACTCTTTTCTTTGCCTCATTCACATACCCTCCCTTCAAACCCTCTTCCCCTTGCTATTTAAAATGTTTTGAATTTGAAACTGAAAACATAAATAAGGACGAGTATTCCCTACATACTATAAAATAAGAAAAACAATGCTCAAATGGCAAGGGGAGTTAAGTATGTGGGAGGGGAAAAAGAAAGGAAGAGAAAAGAGTCTTTGATATTTTTAAACTTCCTGATGATTCATTTTTTCTTGATTGAGAATAAATCTACTATAGCTTATTTGTACGGGTCTCTCCAAAGCTACATATCATTGGTGGGTTTTTTAGAGGTGGCTGGATCTAGAGTGTGTGATGCTGGGATTTAGGATGTGATGCTGAGATTGATTAAGGATTTAATGCTAGAATTAAGGCTGTCTCAATCTGGATATGAGAACTAATTCTGCACCCCAAGTGGAAACCATGGATAGTATATGAAAGAGAGGATACAAGCATTTCTTCTGCTCTACTTTGCTTATTTTGCTGTCTACTATGACCTATTTCTCCTCTGTGATACTCTTTTTCCATGCCACCCAGCCATCTATTAACTGAAACCTGTATAAATTTTGAGCTAAGTAAACTTTTCCCCTTTTAACTTTAGGTGTCATGTATTTTAGCTCAGCAATGAGAAAAAAAATAGCTAAGACAGGATTTGGTACCAAAGAAGTAGGGTTGTTGCTATACCTGATCATGTGGTTCAGGAATCATTGGAACTGGCTTATGGCAAAAATTTGGAAAGGTTTAGAGAGGCTGACTGAAGAAAAAGCCCTGGAGTGTTTGAAACTATACTTGATGGGAGATTCTGGTCAGAGCTCAGAAGACCAGAAGAGTGGCAGAAATCTTGCCAATAAAGATCAGACACAGCAATATTTATTCTGGGAAGGACTACATTGGCTGTTGGACTCAAGATGATGTGCATTATCTCTTGACAGAAACTTTGTCTGCATTTTCCTAATATCCAGAGACTTTGTCTGGGACTGAGATTAATGGCAGTGAACTAATTAATCTTCCAGAAGAAATGTCTAGGCACTCTAAGTTTGAAGTCATGGCATGGCTATTGTTGGGAGATTTTAGCCAGATCTATGTTGAGAATCAAAAACATGGCTCACAGCAGAATGATTCAAAGAAAGTTCCTGTAAAGTTGTGGCCTGCAAAGATGAAACAGAGAAGAGATTGGTTGTTGAAAGAAAACAGGACAATAGAAAAGGTGCATGAGGACATTATGAAAACCAGCAGGACTCCACAATTTGTAGCCTCATATTTGCAAATGTTAAAGGCTTTGATTTGAGAAGAGAGCTCTAGAGTAGTATGTACTAGAATGATTGTGGTCTGGAGAATTTTATTCTCTGGATGCAGTTCATAGTGATCAGCAATCCAGGCTCTCTAGCTCTACAACCAAAGAGAAGAAAGCCTGGCTAATGCTCCAGCTGGTGGTAAACCTTGACATCATCATTGCTGAGTCCCAGACTGCCTCAGTGTCACAAAATGAAGAGAGGCAAGATGTGAGGAGCAGGATCAGAGGACTGCAGCTCGCTCAGGCAAACAGGAGCCTCATGATCACAACTGCAATATTAATTGAAGCAATTCAGAGCATCAGATGAAAAGCATGTTTTTAGCATTTTATCTTATACTTGAAGTTATATAACATTTTGACCAGCTGTGTTCACAAAAACAACTTTGTTTTTTACTTTGTCCTTTTAACCCCTTAAAGAACATCTTTTACTTTGTCTACATCATCTTGGGAGATTAACAGGGAAAAACAAGAATTGCTTGCACTTTTTGTCCTAAGACTACCGGCTCACTAGGCACTCAGATGGAACTGCTTGCATTTCTTGTTCTGAGATGACCACCTTGCCAGGCACTCAGATGTCCTTACATTTCTTCCAAGATGGATGCTCTTATGTCAAGTTCCATTACACATCATTCATGTGCACTGGTTTCAGGTGCATGCAGAATGCAAGGTGGGGTCAGGAAGGCTTCCACTCAGATTTCAGAAGACCCAGGAATCCAGACAGTGTGCATCTGAGAGGGCGTTGTGTTAAGGTGAGAGTATGAAATCAAAGTTACAGTGGAAATATCAAAAGTTCAGAAGGACAGAAATATGGATTGTGTGAAGAAAATTACAAGGAGGGAGCAAAGCTGGCCCAAGAGAAAAAGAAGAGAAGCTATGGGAGCTACCCACTGCTGGTGTGAAGAAAATTACAAGGAGGGAGCAAAGCTGGCCCAAGAGAAAAAGAAGAGAAGCTATGGGAGTTACAACCACTGCTGGTGTTATAGGAACAGAGCTGCACAAGCCTTTGGAGTTCTTATGTTGTCAATGATTGCCCTGCATGCTCAGTATGGAACTATGGGACTTAATATGTGAC
>NW_022910615.1:0-524 GCF_012274545.1 Fukomys damarensis | reverse complement strand
TTCCATGACCTAGAGAGAACTACTGTGAAGATTAATGCACATGAGGATTTTGCTTTGCAACCTTATCTATTATACTTATGTATTTGAATATTATTCTAAAACATGATTTAAAAATCTTCACACAACATTTCATACCACTCACAGCCACTTATTTAAGCATTTTCATTTAGGTCCTTCCTGATTTTTCACACTAAATACTGTTACAGTGAACATTCTTACAGATTATAACCATCTCAATAACTATCTCTGGCTACTGCCAAGTAAGTAAGCCTGATTTAAACAAAACAGAACGGCTGAGCCAGTGGTATGTGCCTTTTTAAAATCACTGGCATAAATTTTCAAATGACCTACTAGAAAAGCTGCTTCACGTTTATAGCCGACCTAGCAATGGATGTAAATGTGCATTTCCCATAACCAGCTACTCACCACTTTAAAAAAAAATCTTTGCCAATTTGATAGACAAGATGATATTTTGTTTGCGTTTGTGTTTAGTTGGTACTAAGGACTGAACCCAGGACCTTCTC
>NW_022910614.1:0-204 GCF_012274545.1 Fukomys damarensis | reverse complement strand
TGTTAAATTATTACATTTACAAGGTCTCTATATGATTCACGTATTCTTTGAATTGAACTAGCTATCTCCCATGTCTTTGAAAGTACTTCAGAACAATAATAGCCATTTTAATCACTTGATACAACTTATGAAATAACACTGTGTGGCTAGTGATAGCATTCTTATTAGCACCTAAGGTTCAGTAAATTTCCCAAGGTAAGTATG
>NW_022910613.1:0-238 GCF_012274545.1 Fukomys damarensis | reverse complement strand
CTCATTTTCCTGCTTCTTCCTTACATCATTCTCCACAATACTGTACCACATATCACATGTCTCTCATTTCCTGCCTTTTCATTAGATGGAGGGGGACCGCAGTGACGTAAAACAGTTGAAATGAAATTTGGATTTAGCCAAAGTGGGGATCCTGTGCCTCATGATTCTTCAACGAGTTTTGGAAGCAATGTTGAAGATGGCATTGCAAGAAGAGAAAGTTTTGGACTCAGTCTAGGAT
>NW_022910612.1:0-1226 GCF_012274545.1 Fukomys damarensis | reverse complement strand
TAACTAACATCCAGGAAACAAGCTGCCCTAGGGTGGCTCTCCCATCCCCTAAGATAGGGAGTTGCTGAGCCAATTTAGTCAAGCTTCTCTTAACCAAACTTCTCAAGTGGACACAATCACTCAACCATCCCAGTTGTGCAAATGATAGATAAAGAAGATACAAACACCTGAATGAATTAAGGAAGATAACGCATTATTCAAAAAGCCATTTCTGGAAAGAGAGAGGGATTCTGAAAAAGACCAAACAGAAACTTTAGAAATAAAAAGTACAATAAATCAAATTAAAAACTCAATTGAAAGTCTTGCTGGTAGGCTAGATTAAGCAAAAGAAAGACTATCAGGGCTTGAAAACAAGGTAAATTTACTAAAACATTTGGACAGTAATAAAGCACAAAAAGATAAGAATCTGTGAATAAATACCTATGAACAAGAGCTGTAGGACAATATTAAAAGACCAAATTTAAAAGTTGTGAGCCAAGAAAATCTAGCTTAATGGCATACAAATCTATTCAATGAAACAATAGGAGACTATTTCCCAAATCTGAGAAATGAGATGGATGTCAAGGTACTAGAGGCTATTTGAACCCCAAATTAACATGACTAAGAAAGAAATGCTTCATGACATAATATAGTCAAATTGCCAAAATTCATTACAAAGAATATTAACTTTAGGGTAAAAAAGCCAAACCATTTATAATGATGAATTCATCAGAATAATAGATGATTTCTCAGCAAAACTCTTAAGACCAGAAGGCCTTGGAATGATCATTTCAAATCCTGAATGAAAATAACTGCCAAGCTAGATTACTATATCACACAAGGATATTCTTCAGAATTGAAGGAGAAATAAAGATCTTCCAAAATGAGCAAAAACTAGAGGAATTCATGATAGCTAAGCAGCACTGAAAAAATACTTAAAAGCATCCTGAACACAACCACAAAACACAAACAAGAATAAATCTCAAAGAAGAGTACACAAATGAGAATAGGGAATAAATCAAACACTAGAAAACAACAAGCACAATAGAAATTTGTACATACATTTCAGGAACCCTGAATATAAATGGTCTTACTTCTTCCATCAAAATTCTTTCAATCAAAAGACTGAAAAAGGTTGGATTAGAAAATAAAAATTATATTCTGCTTTCAATAAATATATTTCACCTATAAAGATCTATACAGAATAAAGGTCCTGAGTTTGATCCCCTGTACCAAAAAAAAAAAAA
>NW_022910611.1:0-1014 GCF_012274545.1 Fukomys damarensis | reverse complement strand
TAGTAGTAGTAGTAGTAGTAGTAGTAGTACAAGTAGTAATAGTAGTAATAGTATTGGTTTTGTTAGGGATATTGGAGATTAAATCCTGGAATGTTTGCAAAACATGCACTTTACAATTGAGCTGCATATCTAGTTTTCAAAACCACTTCATTTTAAACTGCATTCATCTTGGCTCCTTACAACACAAATAAACTATAATAAGTAGAATAGTTTCTGTTTCTATTGTGGTATACCTTTATTAATCAAACAATGCTTTCCATTCTAGTTGTCTTTTTGAGAAAAAGGAAACAATCGTCAGATTCAGTGTTTGTGTGCAGCATCTTGTCTATATTGTTTTTAATTACGGGAATTGGTTTGATCAGTTTGAATTAATGATATAACATTGCTTACAAATTTGCTACTAATTTATTTTAATGTATTCACATTTTCTGTGAGCATCCTAAAAACAAAAAAGTAAATGAAATTTTAAAATGTAAATATCCTCATCTATCTAAACTATTTTTATTATAGCAATTCAGCATGTATTGTGACAACTTTAATTTGTACACTGTCATTTTTACTTTTTAGGTCTAGCCTTTTGCTACTAAATGGATCTATATCCTTCCCTTTCATTCTTGCCTAGCAAAAATGAATGAAACGAATCTTCAGTAAGGAAAAGAGCATAAACTATTTGTATTGACAGTTCAATTAGTGAAATATCTACCATGATCACCAGAGGAATAGTAGAAGAATCATTAGATAAGTTTAAAGTGAATGATAGGGATTTTAATTGGATTTTGTGTTACAGAGAGATTTTTTGAAGTGTAATGCACTTGTTAACTAAAGCACTGCCTTACCTTAAAATGTATTAAAGTCTTTCTTATGGAAGATATTCTAAACTCATCCAAAGAAAAATGAAATCTAAGTAGTATTTTTTTCAGCTTTAGTTGAGTTTATTGGTACATTTTAGGGATACAGTACAGTTACATTCGTTGTTAGGATCTTGTACCTCTACATGACAGGTCTTGGTTCTCA
>NW_022910610.1:0-211 GCF_012274545.1 Fukomys damarensis | reverse complement strand
ACAATGGATACTAAGCCCCTCTTAAAAATTCGGTCTCCCAAGCACTCAGGAGGCTAAGGCAGGAGAACAGCCATGTGTTCCAGGATAGTCTGGGTTACATAATGAGTTCAAGGCCTGCCTAGGTAGATAGCAAGAACCTGTCCCCCCAAAAAAAAATGTGTCATGGAAATCCTTAATAATGTGTAAAATATTCATGATGAATTAGCAGATA
>NW_022910609.1:0-308 GCF_012274545.1 Fukomys damarensis | reverse complement strand
TATACATGGGATAATTTTGATTCCTTTGCATTTATTTAAACCTGTTCTATGAGTTAGTATGTGCTCTATTTTGGAGAATAACTCACATGCAGCCAAAAAGAAAGTATATTTTGATTTTGTGGGATAGAACACTCTGTAGATGTCTATTAAGTTCATTTGTTCAAAAGTTTGGTTCTAGTATTTTGTTGTAGATTTTTTTTGCCTAGATGGTCTGTCCATTTGTGCTATTGGGGTATTTAGGTCCTGCACTACAATTGTATTAATGTTTATTTGTTTTTTCAGGTTCCTTAATATTTGTTTTATATAGT
>NW_022910608.1:0-796 GCF_012274545.1 Fukomys damarensis | reverse complement strand
AAGAAGACCCTTTAAATACTAATTATTTTTATTCATAGCTTATCCATAAATTTAGTAACTATACCATTTATATATCCATCCACATTGATTTAAATATATAAATATGTGTATATATGTGTATAAATATATATTAATAGGATTTGGCTAAAGGGAGCAGAGAAGATTGGTTTTGGTTTTTGTTTTCCAAACTGGCTTTCATTTACTAAATCAACATACTTTGGATACATGTGTTCAGTTAACTATGAATATCCCTACATTGTCTATGATTCAGTCTACATTTGCTTATCTTCTCTGCATAATTATCATATGACATTTATCCAAAGCTTTTTTGAATCTTTTATTTGTTTGCTACAGACATATCTTGCATAATAAATCTGTTAACTTTAATATCAAGTCACCTTATTTGGAGATAATTGACTCTATTTACTTTTGCTCCTGGTGTGGACTTACTTTTCTGAGTGCTTGCAATCCACTTGTTTAGTAAACTAATCTAAAATTTCACCAAGAATTAACACCAAGTTTGTGCTTATGGAATGCAGCTACCTTCATTTTCCTTTTTGAAGTGGATTTCCAAGTCTGGAGCAATGATCCTGTATTAGTTTCCCACTGCTGCTGTAACAAATTGTCAAAGACTTTCTGGCTTTAAACACAGATTTTTTTTTTTCCTTTTACATTACAGCTGTGACAGCCAGAAGTCTAAAATTGGTTCCACTGGCTAAAATCAACCTATCTGGGGGATATTTCTCCCAAAGACTTTGAAGAAAGAACACATTCCCCTGTCTGTCTAGCATCTGAA
>NW_022910607.1:0-220 GCF_012274545.1 Fukomys damarensis | reverse complement strand
TGTTGATCCTCTGTCCTCTGGGAGCAAAATATCTTTGAAAGCTTTGCTTAATGAGTCATTTGGCCACTGAGATAAATGAGCTTGGGTGCACTGACTGTGTAGGACCCTCAGTGGTGCTGTAAGTGAGGCGCATATGGGTAAAAAAAAAAAAAAAGTCTTACAGACCTTGTTGCTCAGCTTTTCTACCAGCAGTGTGATTTTTTCATATTGTGAAATAAGG
>NW_022910606.1:0-207 GCF_012274545.1 Fukomys damarensis | reverse complement strand
AATGAAGAGGACTTTCATTTTTT
Source organism: Fukomys damarensis (assembly GCF_012274545.1). Taxonomy (NCBI): domain Eukaryota; kingdom Metazoa; phylum Chordata; class Mammalia; order Rodentia; family Bathyergidae; genus Fukomys; species Fukomys damarensis. The sequence goes on along the minus strand of NW_022910606.1, from coordinate 184 downwards.
TTAATGGTGTTTTTCTTGTTCATAAAAGTAATACATCCTTTTATAAATATTAGAAAATTACTAAGAAATAGTTAATGAGGAGGCTAACTCAAGATAAATAAATGACAGATACAAATAAATGAATGAATGGTTCTTCCTAGTATTTCCTGGAAACTTTTCCTATTAGGTGAAGGCTCATATTTTA
>NW_022910605.1:0-228 GCF_012274545.1 Fukomys damarensis | reverse complement strand
ATCCCTGTACTCTACAAACAATGCTTTTATTTTTCAAAAATGGATGAATCAATTATGAAAAAATGACTATTTACTAGACTCACTTGTCCTGGTCAAATAGCATTAGACTAGAATACTAACTCTGAGGCAAAAAGGAAAATAAGATAGGAGATAAGAAAAAAATCATAATTTTTAATTTGTACTCAATAAAAACTATAGGCTCAGTATACAAACCCAGTCATAAAAAAA
>NW_022910604.1:0-371 GCF_012274545.1 Fukomys damarensis | reverse complement strand
TTCTGGTATTCTAAAGCAAGGCCTACCTTGCTACCTCTATCTATAATAATCCTGGAGAAATAGGGTGAATAGGGTCACCTACCTCAACAATGGGCGAAATACCCTCCTTGTGCCGGTCTGCAGTACATGCAGTACATAATCTTGGTATGGAGAAGAGAGGGTAGAAGTTGGCCAGTGGTCTGTTAGTGTACTTGGCAGCTGGAAACAACAGCTAGCACTGGTGCACTGGCATCATTTGAGAGCTAGGCAAGTCTTACACCCCACTCTGGGCATACATCCACTGCTTCAACATCCCTTCTGTGCTGCCTTGTGCTCACAGACAGCCCTTAAGAAAAGAAATAACAGGGCCTGGGATTTAGCTCAGTGGCACT
>NW_022910603.1:0-244 GCF_012274545.1 Fukomys damarensis | reverse complement strand
CTGGTATGTGATCTCTTTCCCTCTCAGTTGCCATGATAATATTTCTGACATGAAGAATTGGGCCTAGAAGTATACACCTGTATATTTAGGAGGCTGAGGCAGGAAGATTGCTAAATTCTATTTTAGCCTGGGCTATATAGTGAGTTCAAACTCACTACATGCTATGTAGTCTAAACTACATAGCATGACCCTGTCTTAAAAACAAACATGCACACACATGCAACACACGCACACACACACATAC
>NW_022910602.1:0-257 GCF_012274545.1 Fukomys damarensis | reverse complement strand
CAATACTCCTGCCTCAGCCTCCCAAGTGCTGGGATTACAGGTGTGCGCCACCACACCCGGTCTTATAGCTGCTTTCTTCCGAAGGAGGGCAGAAGCACAGGGAGTGCTCCTGGGTCCAAGCAGGTCCTGCCTCCAGGCAGACTAGATTGGCTGGATGCAAGAAAGGGAACCACCAGCGTTAGAGACTGCCCTGCCTCTGCTTCAGGACGTTCGGCCCTGGTGCCCTCCCACAGCTCCCTAGGCCTCAGGCCTGGCAG
>NW_022910601.1:0-205 GCF_012274545.1 Fukomys damarensis | reverse complement strand
AACTTTTCTCAGATGTTCCATGTTCCGGGGTTTTCTCATACTCTGAAGTTTCCACTGTACTTTAAGCTTCACCCTCACAACTTCACATGCTGTCTTCTCAGGGGCACACTGGCTGGCCACCCAGGCAGTTTTGTGAAATCTGGGTGGAAGTCTCCCAGACCCCACAACTCTTGCATTCTGCATGCACCTAAAACCAGGACCACCT
>NW_022910600.1:0-1506 GCF_012274545.1 Fukomys damarensis | reverse complement strand
TGCCCAGCCGGGGCCCAAGCCCTGGGTTAGAAGTCAGTCTGGTCCTGGTGCTCTTTCCCCAGGCTGTCCCTGTGAAGGTCGGGTTGGGTGTGAGCCCTTCCTGCTGGGTATTGGGATTCACCCAGGGGTTTCCTCTAGGGCTGAGGCTGAAGGTGTAAATGCTCCCCCTGCCATTCCGGCTGCTACTCCTCCTCTATTCAGTCCTCCTCCTGTTAGGAGCATGTTTTCAGACACAGATTAGATCCTCCCCCCTTGTCTAGCTCTTTTTCTCCAGCCAGGCCACAGCCGGTGATTGGTGACAGGAAGGACAGCCCTGGGTTCTATGGGATCCTTTTGCTTGAATTCTATTTCCCCACCTCATAACCTGTTCCCATGCCATGCTGCTTGTGCTTCCTTCAAGGAATCTTGGAATAACTATGCTGTGAGGGAATAGACTCTTGGGAATTTTCTCCATTTCTTCATGCAGTGTCACTGAAGTCCTCAAAGCCCAATGGCGTTGAGTGCCCTGCTTGCTACAATGCAATCGGCCTGTCCTGTACCCCAGTCCAACTACAGTGCACGGGGGAAGAGACGAAGTGCATCGAGGTGGTTGGCACAGGTATGGCCCTTCCCAGGCACTCCAGGGTTCCTCTCTGAGAGGGCACAGTTCCTGAGCCATCTGCAGGAGCAGGTCAGAAACCTGGATGTGGCAAAGCAGGGTGGTTCTGGTCAGGGTGTCCTGTGGCGCTGCAGTCACACTGGCCACAGGGGCTGTGGTGACTGAGGGAGAAGCTGGTTCCCTGCTCACTCCTGGCCTTGGGCAGCCTCAGGTCCTCTGTGCATGGGCCTCTCTGCAGGCTGAGGGTGCATCAGCCAGCTCCCCGCAGAGACACTGAGGAGACCCAGAGAAAGAGGGAGCCCTCAATAGCGTAATCTCACGAGTGACTTGTCATCAGTTCTGCTCCTCCCTGTGGGTCTCAGAGACCAGCCTGAGGCCAACTCTGATGCAGCATGGGAGGCAGGCACCCAAGGCACCTTTGCCAGCAGAGGGGAACCGCTGGGGCCCTTTGGAGGCTGACTTTGACCTATGGCTGTTGTACTACAGGGCCAAGCGCGAGGTGCTCCCTGCAAGGTTTGGGTGCAGCTATGGCGGGAGGAAGAAGAGAGGAGAGGAGAGAGGAGAGTGGAGGACAACTCTTCCTAGAGCAGACACCGAGACCACGGGGCATGAGTAGCACCATGGTGTCCAGATCCTGACCGTGGCTCATTGGCAAAGAGGGGGACACCCCAGTGCTGGCTGTCACCCTCACTGCCATCTTTGCTATTACCCCAGCCCATGAGGAAGCACTTCATGTTTGCGTGCTGTCGTCCTGCCATCAGGAAGAGTTTGTAATCTTTCTGAGCAGGAGAAGAATATCTATCCAGTGAGGGCACAGCCGCCGCTCAGAGAAGTGGAGAGGGGCCATGGTGTTTCCCTGAGGTGTGGTGCAGCCGGGGGCAGCCCTGTCTGTTCTTCCTTTGCCCACA
>NW_022910599.1:0-914 GCF_012274545.1 Fukomys damarensis | reverse complement strand
GAGAGAGAGAGAGAGAGAGAGAGAATATTAGTATGCTGTCTATACTAGTGTCAAAAGAACTGTCAAGTAAAAAGAAAAGAAGTGCCCAAGAGTGCAGGATTTTCAGGCATAGAGAAATCTGGAAGGCTACAGAATGCGAAGAGGTACATCAGGAAGAGGTGTGGGCGGGAGAGATTTATACATTTTTATATTGTTTGGAAAAATTAAAATGTCCCAATTGCTGCTGTGTGGAGAGTCAAGTGGAGGCTGCCGAGCTTTGAAGTCCGAAAAGGGGCATCGGCTGGGCTTGGTGGCACATGCCTGTAATTCCAGCACTCTGGGAGGCTGAGGCAAGAGGACAGTAAATTGGACCCCAGCCTGGAAATTTAGCAAGACTCTATCTCAAAATAAACAATAAAAAATTTCTGGGGATATAGCTCAGTGTGAAGACCAGGGGTTCAATCTCCAGTAACTCAAAAGGGCGGGGCCTCACAGCCACCCTGCTAGAGAACTGCGGAGCTCCACCCTCTCAGGTACAGCCCAACTTTCCCAAGCAAACAAGTTGCACAGCTCTCTGAGGTTTAGAAACCTTCCTCACCATAGGATAAAGGCCAGCAGGTCAGCATAGCATTGGAGGATTTCATAGCCTGGCCCGCAGCTGATCTTCCCAGGCTCATCTTTTTTTAGACAGTGTCTCATGATGTAGTTCAGGCTGCCCTCAAACTTGCTGTGTAGCCGAGCCAGGCCTTGAACCTGAGATCTCCTGCCTCAGCCTCCTGAGTCCTGGGATTACAGATGTGTACCATCATGCCAGTTGGGAATATTTTTCTTGCACACTTTACTCTTAAAATCTCAAACTCTTTAAGGCCAAGTGCAAAGTCCTCCCCTTTCCTGGATGCTTCCATGACCAAACCATCTCAAAAAGTCTCAAATAG
>NW_022910598.1:0-362 GCF_012274545.1 Fukomys damarensis | reverse complement strand
GCCCTGCATCAGATCATTAGGTAGAGAACTGCTAAGGAGAAAATGCTAAATGCTGCCATCCACCAAGCCAGGGACTCGGGAGACGCAGTGGTGGAGGAGAAAGAGCTGAGGACCAGCCAGCTTGGCAGTTGGTGGCCCTGGAGAGCATCACAGGGGCTGGAGTGGGACAAAGGGAGGGACGGGAGGAGGGGCTGAGCCTGCAGAGCCCCCTGCAGTCCCTGCCATCGGGAGTCTTCAGCTGGGAAGCGGAGAAGAGTAGGCGAGCCCAGGGCCCTTCGGGCGTGTGCTACAGCTCCCCACAAAGCTCTTCTCAGGCGACCACGACGTCCGCCTGCACCGCTGAGCGGAACTTGCACTCCAAG
>NW_022910597.1:0-213 GCF_012274545.1 Fukomys damarensis | reverse complement strand
TGAAACCTTTATATATTAACCACTTCCCATTGTTGTTTCAATTTAAGATGACCAAAAATTGTACATTTTAGTTAATTTTAATGATAAGAGGAAATACAAAAAAAATGACAATTTTATCAAATTTATTTGAGATGATGAGATGGCATTGCTTGCATTTATCTCAAAATGGTAAAACAAAACACAAATATGAATTACAATTTAGTTAATTCACTT
>NW_022910596.1:0-265 GCF_012274545.1 Fukomys damarensis | reverse complement strand
ATGCATAAGACATTGACATTAAACTAGATATCATGATCAGTGTATCTTATGTACCTTTCATTTTCTTTAAAATATGAGGACAGCAGATATAGAGGATCCAATGAGACTTTGACCTCAAATACTTGTAGGTATTGTACATTTATGATTTATTCACATGAAAAGTTTAATTGGGGGGGTTGAATATAGCAAAACCAATAGATGTTGGAGTGCTCCCAATGTTTTGACTTTTATTTCAAGATAAAGTGAGGGTCTTGGCTACTCTTTG
>NW_022910595.1:0-222 GCF_012274545.1 Fukomys damarensis | reverse complement strand
CAGAAGTATTATTCAAGTATTATTGTGTCTTCTCCCTTCCTCTGATCCCAACCTCAGTATCCAAATCTGCTGACATTTGAAAGATTCAAAAACGTCCCTAGAGAGAAGAAACAGCAATGAGGAGACCTTACAGTTATTCGGTGTCATTTTGAACAGAGAATGAAGGCTCAGTCAAAAAACTTAGTCTCTCTAGTCCTCCTTAAATCCAAAGCATCCAAACTG
>NW_022910594.1:0-730 GCF_012274545.1 Fukomys damarensis | reverse complement strand
CTTCAAAAATTGAACAACCTGGATGTAACTTGAGCCTTCCATCAAATGCTATCCAAATTGAACTTACCTGAATCCTTGGCTATTTTAATCACCTTCTCAGGCTAGCAGTGAAAAGTGTGAACCTTCTCTAAGGAAGGATACTATCATAACATGCACAGTAACTGAAACATTGTTGATTCCTACACTGGGATATTTTGTTGGCCTTATACTTGTCTTCTAGCTACAAAGTATCTAGTGTAGTTACCATCTGTGTAGGGCATACTAGAAGGTGACATTCATGATCACTGTATCATGATAACTACATAGTGATGCACTATTTTGGCTGATTGAAACTGTAACTTCTTACCTTAAAATATTGCACATGTGACTGGGCATTTCTCCTTTAACGATGCTACTATAACTAGCTTATCTTGCTAGCAGGTTCGTGCTAGTGCCTGTCCTATTTGGTTTAATGAAGTAAGCTGCTGAATGGCAATAAATGCAGGAACCTCCAGGAGCTGAGTAAAAGCTCCAAACAGCAAAAGCTGAGGTGCAAAGTTCCGCAGAAAAAAGCAAAAAGAAAACAATCTACCAATTCAAGTGGCTCTTCCAGAGGAGACTGTGTCTAGAAAACATCCTGCATTTAACAGTACAGAATAGCCACCCCAGTCCCAGCCACCCACGGATACACAGAATAATAAATGTCTTTATGGTGTTAGACTTGTCATGATGTGTTATTCAAAACATATAT
>NW_022910593.1:0-849 GCF_012274545.1 Fukomys damarensis | reverse complement strand
CACTAGGTGTGTTTCTTGTATACAACATATTGTAGGATTTTGCTTCTTAATCCATTCTGCCAGTCTGTTTCTCTTGATTGGTGAGTTAAGACCATTGACATTGATGGTTATAAGTGATATGTACTGACTTATTATTGACATGTTATTTGCCTTTTGTTTACTCTTTTTAAGTTTTTGGCTTCTTTTAGTTTTTTAGCCTTGCATATTTGATTTGCTCTGTTGGGCCTCCTGGTGTTGTTACCTTCATTGTCTTTTTCTAGGATATTGTTTAGAATTCCTTGTAGTGCTGATTTCATATTCATGAAGTTTTTTAGGTTTTCTTTGCCATGGAAGTATCTTATTTCCCCATCCATTTTGAAATAGAGTTTTGCAGGATACATCAGTCTAGTTTGGAGGTTGTTTTCTTTTAGGTCTTGAAATACCTCACTCCAGGCTCTCCTTGACCTGAAGGTTTGTTTGAAAAGTCTGATGTGATTCTGATGGGCTTTCCTTTGCACTGTGATTTGTTTCTTTTCTCTTACTGCTTGTAGTGTTTTGTTCTTATGTTGGGTTTCTGGAATCTTGGTTATTATGTCTAGGTGTAGAATTTTTTTTCATCATGGCTAGTTGGAGTCCTATATGCCTCAGTTGTCTGTATGTCAAATTCTTCCCCTCTGTTTGGGAAGTTTTCTGTCATTAATTCTGTGAACAGCTTTTTCAAGTCATTTGTATTTTCTCCTGCTACTTCATGGATTCCTATCAGTCTTATGTTATTTTTCTTTGCATCATGTAGGAGTTGTTGGATTGATTTTTCATGATACCCTAGTGTTTTTAAGATACCTCTCTTTTCACCATCACTGACTGCAATAT
>NW_022910592.1:0-406 GCF_012274545.1 Fukomys damarensis | reverse complement strand
AAAAAAAAAATCCTTTACATAATGCAGCCTCAGAGGAGCCCAAGAAAGCTCATGGACATAGAGAGATGGGAATGGCTTGTGTGGTACGGCGGAGTGATAATCTGGAAAACCTGAAACCTGGGTTTGATTTTCACACCTTCCTCAGCAGGGTTTGTCTGGGACCCTTCTCTGTGTAGTGCGTCATCCAGCTTAGGACGCTCTTTGAGCAGTCACCGTCGTTCAGCGATTCTCCTACCCACAGCCCGCTCGGTAGCTGTCGAGGTAATCCTGTAGTGTCTCGGAGTTCTGGACATGCGCTTGTATCTTACACCGTGGGCCTCTGCGGGTGAAATTGGCAAACTTCAGTAAGACTTGATAAAGCAGTGGTTTGAAAACTACTTCCTATCCAAGTAATTCACGTGTAGAA
>NW_022910591.1:0-704 GCF_012274545.1 Fukomys damarensis | reverse complement strand
TTTGTTTTTGTTGTTTTGTGTGTATGTGTGTGTGGTACTGGGGCTCAAACTCAGGACCTTGTGCTTGTAAGGTGGGCATAGTGCCATAGAGCTAAATCCCCAGCCCCACAATAGATATAAAATGTGCAGCAAAGGATATGAAAGAACCAGTGAATTGTGAATAGGTAGAATAGTTTCTGTTCATTTTCCTAAGTTTTACCTTAAGTTTTCTATAAAATGAACATTATCAGTGGGAAAATAAGAGCATTTTAAATGTTATTCTACCTAAGAATCTCTTTATAAATCCTGAAAACATAATATTACAATAATGGTTATCTCTAGAAGCTATGCAAAATTTATAAGCATGCCTCATCTATCTCATAAAAATGACCAGAATCCACTAGAGAGCTCCTGCTTATTTTGATATTAGACCAGTGACCTAAACACTGTCAAGACATAGCCACTGCTAAGTCTTTCTCTTATTCCATCCAAAATAAATTCATAATAAAAAAATGAGTAAGAGCCAGACATAGTAATGCATTCCTATAATCCTAGCTATTTAAGAGGCTAACAAAGGAGGATCATGAGTTCAAGGCCCAGGTTAAATAACTTAGTGAGAACTTGTCTTAAAATAAAAAATAAAGAGCCACAGATTTAGCTCAGTGATCCTGCTGCCTGCCTCACAAGCACAAGGTCCTGAGTTAATCCTCAGTACCAAAAAAAAA
>NW_022910590.1:11462-11709 GCF_012274545.1 Fukomys damarensis | reverse complement strand
GTGCTGGGATTATAGGCATGCACCACCACACCTGGCTGTTTTATGATTATTAAACCTATAAAAGCTGACTTCTTTTATGCATTACACCACTCTATATTTTCCATGTATTTATATATCTGTATATCAAACCTGTAAAAGATATACAAGCAACTAAGTTTCTTTTTTTCAGACAGGTCCTGAGATAGGGAGATCAGGGCATGGTAAAGCTGGCTGGAGATGTAAGCATGACCTATTAACCACAAGATCC
>NW_022910590.1:9086-10084 GCF_012274545.1 Fukomys damarensis | reverse complement strand
ATGCCTGTAATCCCAGCTACTAGGGAGACTGAGGCTGGAGGACCACAGATTGTTCAGAGGATAACAACTCAAGATTACGGTGGCTGGGGGTGGGGAAGGGTGGGGGTGGTAGTACACACCTGTAATCCTAGTACTCTGGAAGGTGGAAGCAGGAGGACTGCAAGAGCCCAGCTTGGGGCGATTTAGTAAGACGTTTCAAAATAAAAACATTTAAAAAGGGCTGGGGAAGTAGCTCATTGTAAAAGTCCTGCATTCAATCCCCAGTGTGTGAAGATATGGTGGTTTAATAATCGCATTAGATGCAGCTCATTTAACCATAGCACATCTCTTCACAATGCTCCCGGCTTACGAGAAGGGAGTCGGAGGGTGTGGTAAGTGGACCTGTTGAGGTATTTTTAAAATGTGCAAATCTGTATCAGAACAGAAAACTTCGCATATTAGATAGCCCATGTTTGTTTACTGGTATAAAGATTGGCTAACCTTTCTTTCTTAGCTGAGATGTTTGCGGAAACGTCAGAGGACCCAGCTGGGAACGCTGCGGGAAGTTAAAAAAATTGTTTAGTTGCAAAACATCTGGTGCTCAGCCACCTGTCTTTGACAGAAGGCAGGCTCAAAGTCCGTGTGGTTCCTTTTGACGCCTTGGAAGGCGGGGCTTCAGAGCAGAATCAACAAGTTCTAAAGAGCCAGCCAAGCTCTAGGTCCCCAGGGCCTAGAGGCACCTGCACCTCCAGTCCCCAGGGAGGGACGCTTAGCCCAGGCTTCCTATCCAGCCGCCCTCGGGGTCTTTCCACCCTGAGAGCACACCTGCGCGGGACGGGACTTGCCACGCATAAGTGACTCGAGCTTCGGACGCTTCTGCTTCCAGAAGAGAACGAAGCCCTTTGCTCCAGCATTGCTTGTTCAGGGCCGGGAGGCGTGGAAACCGTCCGCTCTCGGGATCTCTCACTGCACTAGGGAGGCTAAGGCTCGGGCCACGGGACGCTGTCACTGGCGGCGGG
>NW_022910590.1:1668-6429 GCF_012274545.1 Fukomys damarensis | reverse complement strand
TTTTTTTTTTTTTTTGATACTGGGATAGAACTCAGGACCTTGTGCCTGGGAGGCAGGCAGTGGAACCACGAAGCTAAATCCCTGGCCCAATGTACCAAAAAATGTAATGGGGAAAAAAACAAAACAGAATTGCTAAAAAATCCCAAAAGAACAAAAAACAGAATTTCTTGGATTTAAACTTCAGTTTATGGATGAAAATCTGGTAAAATTATTTTCTGAACACCTTCCAAGGGATAGATGAGGTGGTACTGGCTGATTCCTTTCTTCCCCTCTTCGTTTTTATGATTAGCTCTTGGCTTTTGTACCTTCCTAGCATGTTAGCACCTTGAGAACAGTTTTTAGGTTTTTGTTATTTCTAGTAATTTAAGTAATCAAGCCTGTGGTGTTCAAAATATCCCCCCACCCTTAAAGTAACAGCTTTATTGAGAAAGTTTACCTGTTTAATATGTGGAATTAGATGGAACTTTTTTTGTTTTGTTTTGTTTTTTTGAGACAGGTTCTCACTATGTAGTTGAGACTGCCCTGGAACTCACTTTGTAGCCCAGGCTGGTCTCCAACTCTCAGAGATCCTCCTGTCTCAGCCTCCCCTAGTGTGGGGATCATGAGTATTGGTTGTAAGTATTGTTAACTTTAGTAACTCCATATGTGTTAAGTTTCTCCAGTTTAGCAGGTGGTGTTTTTCCTTTGTGGAATTCCTGAAAGTTACAGTTTCTTTTCTTTGACCTTCAGATGTGTGGTTGTCCGGGTTACTGCTACCCACAGGTGGGTTGTTTTTGTTGAGCCTGTTTGCTCTTTTCCTGTGTGAACTTTCAGTTACTATGGTAACCCCATCCCATAATAGTTTTTTTGTTTTGTTTTGTTTTTTGTTTTTGCTTTAAAAGGCTGATGCTTTCCGGCAATAAACGTCGCCTTGATCAGACTCTGGTCTTGGTGTCCTTCCTTTCTCTCTGCCCCATCTCCTCCCCGCTGCTCTTTCAGGTTTGAGGCAGTGCTGGACAGTGCTCTGCGTCGCCGACTCGCGACACCCTAGTGCTGGGATTACAGGCGTTTGCCACCACATTTGGCTAGATGGAATTTATTTATTTAATTTATTTTTTGTTGTGGTCTTGTGTGGTAGTTCAGGCTCAACTTGAAATCATTTATAGCCTAGGTAGTCTTGAACTTGAAGTGATCTCCTGTCTCAGCCTCTCCAGGGCTGGGATTACAGGTGTGCACCCTATGCCTGACCTCAGTGACTTTTAGTATATGCATAGAATGTCATATGAGAGACGCAATCATCCCAATCTTAGATCTCTAAAGGCTATGGTAAATGGACCTGAAATGGACCCAAGAAACCCTGTTCTCTTTAGAGTCATTGTTTCCCTCCAACTCTGGCCTCTTCTAGCTCGGAAGCCACTAATCTTTCTGTCACGATGGATTTGTTCATCCTGGACATTTCCTATAAATGGAATTGTACAGTAGGTATCCTGAATGTTTTCAAGGTTCATCCAAGTTGCAGTCTTGGTATCAGTGTCGGTAGGCCATTCCTTTTTATGGCTGAATAATATTCCATTATATAGAAATATCTCATGGTGTTTATTCATTTATCAGTTATTAGACATTTGGGCTGTGAGCATTTGTCAGGTTTGGTGTGGACGTGTTTTCCTAGCTCTGAGATGTAGATTGAGCAGTAAGATTGAATGAATGAATGAATGAGCACGGAAGGGAGGCCTTGGGGTGGAATTTCTTGAGGTCTTGGAGGGGAGCTGTTGACCTTTTCGTCCTTCCTTACCAGGTCTGCTTAAGAGCATGTGGGGCTTTGTCCTGTGACCAGTGCTGTCGTCTTTCTCTGGATGCCATTGAGAGCCTCTCTTTCCATTTAGTAGCCTTTCTTCATGCTGCTCATAGCCAGACCTTTTTATTCATTTGTTACATATTTGTTAGGACAGAATGCTAAAACATGTGCCTTCCACATTATCATGAAGATTGGTGTCTAATGCAAGTCTCTCAGCCTCCCAGCATTTTTGTACCTTTTGTTGAATACTGGTATTTAGTACTCCTCCTGAAACCCCATTTCCGATAGGGTTTCTTGGTTGGCATGCTAGAGTCACTGCAACTTTTTAATTTTTTTTTTTTCTTTTTTTTGGTGTTGGAAATTGAACCCAGGGCCTTGAACTTTCACTGTATCTTTTTATCTCTAGTAATCTGGAAAGTTCTGTGGAGCCTAAAATATAAATTTAAAATACTACCTTTAAAAAAGAAACTCTCCCAACCCCCAAAGATCTCCTATACTCGCCCTCCCTGCCCTTTGGGAGTTACCATGTATTAAGAAGACTGTGTTTTTAATCCATACTTGCTGGGCCTGATTCCCCCACCATCCCTACAGATGAATAATCCCTGTAGGAGCCTGCCCCAAGCACGTCTTTCCAGGCCTCTTTCCCCGAGGAGGCAGCCCCATCTCTCAGTTCCATCTGCAGGGCCTTACTGTGCCGTTTACCTCCTTTTCAATGAACTCCTCTGATCCCCGCTTCTCTGGATGGGCTTAGAGTCCTGCATACATTCTTGCTCCCTTGGCTAGACTGCTCCCGCGAGCCGTGCTTCCCTGCCTCGTCAGTTGCATCTCAGTTGTCACTTTTTCAAATTACTCTTCCCTCGGTCCTGCATGCTCACCACGGCAGTGGTCTGTAATCGGCTTCATCTGTGATCATGCCATTACTAGTGTATCACTTTTCCTCGTAAGTATACAGGGAAAGGACCACACGAAAATAGCAGCAGTGGTTAGTTGTTCCAGGTGATGGAATTGTGGATAATTTGTTCCTTCATGTTTATGTGCATTTTCTAAAATTTGCTCCTATAAATCAGTATTACTTTTGTGAACAGGAAAAAAACAGTTACTAAGATCTGTCTTTGTTACATACAGGAGAAGGTGGAAGAAAAAAGCGTTACCAGTGTTGTGTTTTTTTATTTTGGTACTGGGGATGGAACTGGGGTCCACTGAGCTAAATCCCTGGCCTACTTTTCTTTTTGAGGCTTGTTCTTGTGTATGTAGTTCAGGCTGGCTTTGAGCTCCTTTTGTAGCCTAGAATTGTCTCCAATTTGTGGCAATACTCCTGCTTCAGCCTCCCAACTGCTGGGATTACAGGTATGCATTACTACACCCTGCTTGTCATTTTCATTTTGTTGAACTTTCTTCCAATAGTCATTATTTGTTTTAATAACCTACATGAGATTTTAGTGTATCCGTTAGAGACTTCTAGGGCAGCAGTGGTGAAACCTACTGCAGGTGTGCCACAGCCAGCTGTTTCTTATCATTGAAAGCCATCACTCTTAGGGTGTGATGACCATACACGTACTTACTGATTGCCTGGTTGGAATTTTTAGATGGTACTGAAATTAAGCTGCTTCTCAGAGAATAGATTCTAGGTCCTGGTACTGTAGTGGAGTATTAGAACTAAGTATGTATTAAATAGTTCATTTTCTTTTTTTCTCTGCAAAATTTCCTGATTAATACATTTGTATGTTTCATAGTATAAAGACTTCTGGTGAACAATTGCTTATTTGCACTGTTTCATTTTTGCTTGTGGTTATTCTGCATAGTAACTGGTACATTTCTTCATGACATTGATATCTGCTGTGTGCCTTTGGTGTGTGTTCCATGTGGAACATAAACAGTAGTGAGCATGATAGACAAGGTGAGTCTCTACCATTTCGTGAAAGAAGATTCCTTTAAGAGTGTGTGTTGTACTGTAACACTATTTTCAGATACACTGGATTCAGCTGTTACTCAGGAACTGCTGCCTCCATCTTTAAAACTTACTGTGGATTCTTCTTGGTTTGCATTTGTTATGTATCGCTGTGGATGGATATTTAAGGAGCAGAATAATATGTCATCAGAACCTTATTTATTTATTTATAGTTTAATGAGACAGGATCTCGCTGGGTATTCCAGACTGGCCTTGAACTTTCAGCAGTCTTCCTTTCTCAGCCTCCCAGAAGGCTGGAGTTAGCTCTTATACTTTTTCATGGGGAGGGGGGTAATATTTGAGACAGTGTTGCTGTGTAGTTCTGGCTAGTCTCCAACTTGTGGCGATCTTACTGCCTCAGCCTCCTAGTGCTGGGATTGGCTCTGAAGTATTTCTCTGTCTTTAAAAATATGTCTGTATAGTTAAGGTATTAAGTTGGCATTCATTAACACTAGTGAAACAGAACTCTGCTCTTTCCTCTGCGTTCTACTTCTGTGGAATTTCTCAGGAGTCTTGCCCCATTCCATTGTTCACTCAGGAAGCCCAAAATCTTCCCAGAGACTTCAGGCCGTCAGCCCTGACATCTGGACAGCGCTGCATCTGTCACTTCAGCCTCCCAGGCTGCTCTCACTTTCCTCCTTTCTGTATATCTTTGGAGTCTGCTTGACCCCATGTGTGCTTCTCAGCATGTGTGATTTCCCAGTCCACATCGGCTTCCCTAATGACAAAACTGTCTTCACTCTCTATGCTTTTCCACAATGCTCAGCACACTTTATAGTTCATGTAGTTACACTGCTATTTGATTTGATTGTTTTTCTCTAAATTTTAGGAATTCCATAGGGACAGGGATCAAGTCTATGTATTTATTCCCTTATTTCACACCAGCATATTGTGTGTACAGTGTAGGTGCTCAATAAATGTTTTTTTTTTTTTTTTTTTATGGGAATTGAACTCAGGGCCTTTAAACTGGGCCACATACCCACCCAGCTTTTAAATTTTTTTATTTTGAAAGGCCAGGGATGTAGCTCAGTGGCACTGT
>NW_022910590.1:0-1166 GCF_012274545.1 Fukomys damarensis | reverse complement strand
AGCTTTAAATACCTACCCCTCACTCTTGCCTCTAAAGAAGTGACTGTTACTGAAGCTAGCCCTCCTTAGAAGTCCTGGTCTGGCCCCAGGTAGTAGTTTTCCAAAGGAGGGTGGCTAGGGTCACATGGGGAAACCTCTCCACCTATTCTCCCTGAGCTGTACTCACAGATCCCTCTGGTGCGCCGACAGCTGGTATTCTTCCTCCCAGCTTGGCTGAGCTCATTTCAGACATGTAGTCAGTCACTGAACTTTAAGGCTGGCTTCTCATCAGTTTTGTTTTCTCTATAAGTTAGAGACCAAAGTTCTAGAAATGGTAATGTGGACCAACCAAGTCACAGCAGTAGGAGTTTGTTGGCCGTACTAATTAAGGAGCCCGGCAGGGTGGGATTGTGGTTCTCCTCAGTGTTCGTTTTCCAGAACCCCTGGAAGGAAGGCTGTGCAGTTTGGACCCACCATGAAATACTGATGTCTTATAATCTATTTTGCTAACAAAACGTGAGGAAAAAACCTAACTGTCTGGCAAAAGGGCTATTTTGACTGAACATTTTGCTACTCAGTTCTGCTCACCAGAATTCTCTTTCCTGGCGATACATTCTCTTCTGTTGAACAGAGTTGAACAGATAGCTGGACATGCTGGCACACTCCTGTGATCTCAGCACTCAGTGGCTGAGGCAGGAAGATTGCAAGTGTAAGCTAGCCTGGACAACTTGGCGATTTAGTGAGTCCCTGTCTCAAAATAAAAAGTAAGAAAGAGTTGAGGATGTAGCTCAGAACAGAGATCCAGGGTTCAATCTCCCATAGCACAAAAAACCCAAAAAAGCAGATACATCCCTTCACGGCATTTCCCTCTTCATCCCCATTCATTGATGGATTGAATGTTCTGGGGATTTAACCCAAGGGTGCTTTACCACTGAGCTGTACTCCAGCCTTTTTTTTTTTTTTGGTTGTGGGGATTTAACCTAGGGCCTCATGCATGCTAAGCATACATTTTACCATCAAGGCACATCCTCAACCTTAACAATTTTAATTAATTATTTTTTTCTATTTGAAAGTAGTGTATTTCACATAAATTATTATCACATAATAAATATTATTTTTGAGTGGGCAATCTAAGGTATAGAATAAGTTATAACATTCAGAAGATATAAAAGGATAAAATAGTACAG
>NW_022910589.1:0-202 GCF_012274545.1 Fukomys damarensis | reverse complement strand
AAAAAGGGAAAAGAAAATATATGTGAAAAGGAAAAACATGGAAACAATGGATTTCTAAACAGGCAAGTATGGAGTAGGTTAAGGGAGGGCTGCGGAATGGGGAAAATAAGAACCAAGATAGCTCTTATAAAGGTACAAGATCCCAGTGATGAATGTAACAATATTGTATACCTAAATTGTACCAACAAATTTAAAAAAGATA
>NW_022910588.1:0-238 GCF_012274545.1 Fukomys damarensis | reverse complement strand
CTGGCTGACCCCAGGATGAGGGCAGGTTCACTGCATGGCTCACCAGTTTTCATGGTTGCCCTGAATCCTGGATGAGGCCAGGGAATGCTCACTACATATCTTACCACTGCTCTCCAGAACTCTGTATGATTGTTTGGTTGAGT
This sequence comes from Fukomys damarensis, assembly GCF_012274545.1. NCBI lineage: Eukaryota > Metazoa > Chordata > Mammalia > Rodentia > Bathyergidae > Fukomys > Fukomys damarensis. The sequence continues at coordinate 95 of NW_022910588.1, read as the reverse complement.
GTGTGTTCACTGAATACCTAACCAGTCTGCAATGTTCCTCTGTATGAAAGCCAAGTCAGGGTGAGCTCAATGTGTGTCTGACTGGTCTTCTCAAG
>NW_022910587.1:0-210 GCF_012274545.1 Fukomys damarensis | reverse complement strand
ACACACCGACACTGGGTCTGGAAGTCAGGGTCACCTGCCCCGACAGGGCAACAGTGGTGCCATATTCACCCCACCTGCTTCCAGGACAGACTCCAGCTGAGACCAAGCTGCTGTGAAGAGGGGCTGTCCAGCCTGTCCTGTCTGTTTCAATGTTTACTTCCGGCTGACACTGTGTCTGGACAGCGGGGACTTCACTGCCTCTCGCCTCTG
>NW_022910586.1:0-873 GCF_012274545.1 Fukomys damarensis | reverse complement strand
ATAAACTGTAATATTAAGAAGCTACCAAGATGCGTGGAAAGAAAAGCATGCATATAGACATGTCCATATTTATAGACACATGCGCAGACCAGCAACTTACCTGTTCAACATAAATGCACTAGGGTGGTTTTAAAACATGGCCGCCCATTCTGAGGCATTCTTCCTAGGTAAGAGTGGGGTCTCTGACACTCTCCTACAATTTAAGTGGGCTGAAAATGGCTTCATTCAATACTGTCTGCTGAGAGTGTTGCTATAGAGCCTCTGAAGGTCTTAAAAGACCATACGGCTTCTGATTGAACTTGAACACTCACTGTTGGGACCCTGAGATACCATGTAAGAAGTGTGTCCATAAGACCGCTCGCTGTGAGGAAGCCAAAACAAAACGTGGAAGAGATGTAGAGATATTCTGGTGATACACAGTCAAGTCCAATATCTGAACCACACCAACTAAGTAGCCAGGCGTGTGAGAGGAACCATCCTGCATATCCTGATGAACTCATTCATCAGCTAAATACCACCAAAGTGATCTCTATTAACAACAGAGAAATAATCAAGCTGGTGAAGCCTGACTGATGTCTCGACTCACACCATCACGAGATACAATCAAATGTGTAATATCCAAAGCTATTATCTTTGAGAAAACATTATGCCTCAAGATGAAATTAGGACAAGAACAATGGGGAGCTATCATTGCTACTAGCATACTTACCATAAGTGCTACAGCTTTGGAATTCTCTGAGAGGGTAGACTTCAAGTGTGATTTATGGGGATCATTTTGAATCATACAGTATCGGGTGGATCTCTGGAGGGGATGGAGATTGAAGTCAGACATATGGGCTGCTAACCATGAAGTTTCACTAAAGACTTTAGACA
>NW_022910585.1:0-2152 GCF_012274545.1 Fukomys damarensis | reverse complement strand
CAACACCGAGACATTGGAATACACCATCAAAGAACATCCTGTAGCACAACTGAGAGAAAGCACAACCTCATGATGGGCTGTCAACACACAAATAGTGTCAACACACACACAAGATGGGGAGTACAAATATAGCCTACTTGGCTCAGCCTCATTTATAATTTAAAATAGAAAAATAAAAACAACAGCAGTGTAAAATAAGCTTGACAGCAGCAGTTGGGAGATTGCACTACAACTCACTCTGCCAGACTAAACACAAATTTAAATTAGTAAAATCTTAACCCAAATGTCACATTTTCCAAAGGATCCATCCACAGATTCCATTTTATAATTTCCTCACTACCCATGATAATTTAGAATTGATAATTTCCTCACTACACATCTCTATTTCTTCTGTAAATTCATTCTCAGATGGGAACTGGTATCTTAGTCTAGGATCAACATTAGTTACTGCAAATGTAGTGGTTAAAAAAGTCCTACATCTGTTAGTTTCTTTCTTTTCCTTTTTTTCAAAGGCGGGGGTAATTGAACCCAGGGCCTTTCGTGTGCAAGGCAAATGTTCTACCACTGAGCCCAGTTTGATATTTTTAAAGTGTGTGTTTGGAGAATTTTGAATAAATAATTATCATAAAGATAACTTCTCTCTTCTATGTCTTAAAACAAAACACCCAAGGCCACAGACACAATTTGAGTTCACTGTGAACTGGGAAAGTCACACTGTCCCCCTGTACACCTCTTCCTCCTGCGTGTGAGTGCGATGCTAAAAAGGCCAGCGTCAGTGCTGTCACTTCCTCTTCTCAGTGTAGCCGAGTTTTCCTAGGCACCTTTACTGATTTGTGAAGAGTGGGAAGACTACAGGTTCCCTCTCATTTCCCGCTCTCATTATGAAAAGAAAGAATGTTTCTTTAATGATGACTATGAATTGACAGAAAAAAGGCCATTTTTTATTAAAAAAATAAATACAACAAAATCTTTCAGGGTAATACTTTTTATACTCTTTGCTGTTTCTCTCCATAGCTGCTGTGGCCACAAAGAAAAGCTACACTGCAGCCATTAGTCTCATTCATACCTGCTCCTTCGATGGGAAACAAAAGACTCCTGAATATTCATTATTTGGTTCTAATAATATAACTCAAGGTAACACAGTAGTTGAGGGCACAGGTACCTGTTTTTAAAAAATGAAGGGCAAAGAACACCCACCTTGTGAGTATAGAAGGATCTGCATTTCTAACAGAACACAGGTGAACACCTGCACCAGATTCTCCAGTCCCAGGAGCTCAAAGGCCTCTCGAAGAGGGTAGTCAGAGAGGGGGAGTTCACTGGGCCCAGGCCTCTGGCAGATGACAGGTTCATAAACGCCGTAAAACTTCAGTGACCGCCCCGGAGGCGGAAGGGGTACTTCATACAGAATATTATGGATGTAGCTTTCCAGGGGCAAGGGTGGCGGCTGCTGTGAGGTAACTGCTTTGTGAAGCTGGATGAGGAACTTTTTGCAGGCCTGCATGAAGGGGAGTGGGGTGATAAGGCAGATACTTTTCGAAACATACAGAGTGTCTCTGTTGATATCATAAGAGTTGTACCGCTGGAGTTTCAGAAGGGAGGTGGAGTCAGCCTCATCAGCACTGCTCGCCAGTGAGTCCATGCTGCAGGAGGAGGAGGCGCAAACGCTGCTGCAGTGCTCCGCGTTGTGCATCTGGTACAGAGTCTGCATTGCTGTGCAGATCTGCTTGCTTGTAACTTCTTCATAGAAAGTGAGGACAAAGCCATAGGTTCGAGAGCCATCTTCCCGAGTAATTATAAACGAGTGGAACTGAGGGTCTTTATTGTCGCTCTGTGTCCTAAAAGACAGCCCTTTGGGCATGCATAGCTGTGGAGGAAGAGGGGAAGCATCAGAGCACAGCACAAAAGGAACTTCAAACCAGAACAAAGGCTGTCTTTCAACCTGACAAGACTCAAAAAGAGAAGTTGTGTCCAGATTTAACCCCACCCCGCTACGCCCCTGCTACCCTGGCAGAACTGTTAAGCCTGTGTGTCTCACTTGCACATCACATATGTATACAGGGGAAAAGTACTCCCTGTGTGGGCACGGCATGGAGCTTTAATAAGAATGAGAAGATCTTTGATTTGGTTTCAGGAAGCCTCCCACCAAGCCTGC
>NW_022910584.1:0-287 GCF_012274545.1 Fukomys damarensis | reverse complement strand
CACATGCCTTATAAGGTTGTTTTGTGATAATTGCCAAAAGTGCCAAATGCAAAGGAGTCCAACAGATTAACTGCACACTAGAAGCATTCAACTCAGGACCTAGATTCTAGCAATTTGCCAAACAAGTCCAGCTAAATGCTTGGCTTCCAAGGCAATGTCCTCCTCAAGTCCAGCCATTGGCCTGGAGCCCATGTCTATGTCTTGTGCTTGTCCATACTAAGGTACTGCATCTGGAAGTCCCAAAGGCCAGTGATACAAGCCAGAAAATCTATACTCATGAGATGAAG
>NW_022910583.1:0-215 GCF_012274545.1 Fukomys damarensis | reverse complement strand
CCATCTTTCTGGATGGCCAGCATGGGTTTGTCTGTCTCTAACTCCCATTCTTCTGGGGTAAAAGGAAGCCTGATGTGGTCTCCACACCTTAGGGTCCTAGAACAGGTGTGTTCTGATGTCTGCCTCCCTGGGGAGCCCAGGCTGTAGGGGTCAGGGTAGGATTGGGGTGTTGGGGCACCTACATCTGGATGGGAGAAGCAGTGCAACAGTGCTGT
>NW_022910582.1:0-278 GCF_012274545.1 Fukomys damarensis | reverse complement strand
TAGAAATATTGATCTCCTATTCCCTTGGCCCCAGCACATCTTACCCAGATATTTTGTTTCCATTCGTTGGAATGTTTGAAACTTATATTTTTTGCATAATCTTTGTTTAGTTATCATGGAATAAAACTTTATTAACATAGCACAACAGCTGCAGTCCTAAGACTGTGCTGATAGGGCCGGGGATTTAGCTCCGTGGTTCCACCACCTGCCTCAAAAGCACGAGGTCCCAAGTTTGATCCCTGGTACAAAAAAAAAAAAAAAAAAAAAAAAAAAAACAA
>NW_022910581.1:0-490 GCF_012274545.1 Fukomys damarensis | reverse complement strand
TTACATAAGCCTTATAATGTTCACAGCAAAATAACTGATCATATAACATACTTGAGTTAATGAAGCTAAGGTTGAACTCAAAATTCTTGCATGAATTGAGGTGGTCCTCAGAAACTAATTGAGAATGTTGTCTACTCAGCTTTCCCAGAGAGGATTGGGGGATCATTTCAGCCAGTGAACTACCTGAGTAAGGAGTTACAAAATGAGCTGAGATTAAAACCCCCAAGGAGTAGTATACTATTTTGACCACTTAAATACAAATTTCATTAATTCCTGAATACAGATTTAATTCTCAGTAGTATTGCTACAGGTTTGAACCCTATAAAACAGAAATTCTGATCAATTGTGAGTAAGAACATCAGCCTATGCGTCTGTCTATATTCCCCATGCAATATTACACACCTGATGATTGAAATAATGTTTTTGTATATCAGTTTCTAGATCGTTATAGTTTACAAGTTTTTGATTTTCCTCCATTGCTAGTCATCTC
>NW_022910580.1:0-218 GCF_012274545.1 Fukomys damarensis | reverse complement strand
TTGGATGCCAATCGATGGGAGCAGGAAGACAAAAATGTTATTCTGTGCTCCTGGCAGACTTTGTCAGAATGAGTAAGGGGTTCACATGCAACTAAAGCAACTGTCAGGGGGAAAAAGTTAACATCGACTATGGTTAAAAAAGAAAACAAACAAAAAAAAAACAACATTTGGGCTGGGGATTTAGCTCACTCGTGCTGCTGCCTGCCTTGCAAGCTCAA
>NW_022910579.1:0-322 GCF_012274545.1 Fukomys damarensis | reverse complement strand
AAGGGCTGAGGATGAAGCTCATTGTGAAGGCTCTGGATTCAAACTCCAATACAACAACAACAACAAAAAAAAATTAGGAAGAGGGCTGGAGATTTAGCTCAGTGGTTCGGTGGCCTGCCTTACAAGCATAAGGACCTGAGTTCAATCCCCAGTGCCAAAAAAAAAGAATGAGGAAGAGCACAGGGTATGGGAGACCAGGACCAGATGAATTGACTGATGAATATCATCAATCATTTCTAGTTTTACAAAAAAGAAAACTATCCTAGTACTACTACTAATACTAACATTCATCCTTCTCTAACTCTTGCAAAAAAAAAAAAAA
>NW_022910578.1:528-864 GCF_012274545.1 Fukomys damarensis | reverse complement strand
ACAGGATTCTAGGAGGGACATCACCATCCATCTTCAGACTTTCTTATAATCTTTCCCCCTGGGTAGCTCTGTGGCCTAAAGCAGACTTCTATGTCTCCTCAGTGGCACTGGTACCACTTTTTTCCCATCAGTTTCTGGTGGTTACACTCCAAAGATGATTTGAATGGCATCTCATGGGACTGGTCCTCGTCTGCCTCGGTTGCCCTTCACTCTAGACAAAGTGCTCTGCCTCAGGCCCTCTTGCAGACCTCTACACAGTCCTGTTTTTGGTAAGCTCCACTATCTTTGGTAGACTTTTCTATACTTTCTGAAGCAGTGCTGCGTTTCTTCCCTCCT
>NW_022910578.1:0-244 GCF_012274545.1 Fukomys damarensis | reverse complement strand
ATGGCTTTGCACAGTTCTATACTTCACCACGCATGTCTCCCATTTCCTGTGTGTCCCTTAATTAGACAGAGGCTGATAGCCATCAGATAGCACTGTTGAAATGTAATTTGGTCTTAGCCAAATTTCAAATCAGGTACCTCATCATGCTTCAACACGTTTGGAAAGCAATGTGGAAAATGGGATTTAAGGAGAGAAAGTGGTGGACTCAGACTAGGATCTAATTGTGTTTGATATTCCCTCAGTT
>NW_022910577.1:0-238 GCF_012274545.1 Fukomys damarensis | reverse complement strand
GACTTGATGAATTCAAAGTTATAGAAAAAGAATCACTGAAGCTGGAGACAAAACAATGGAATTGGCAAGCCTGCAGAAGCAAGAGAAACAACACTGAAAATAAAATGAATAGGCCCGAGGAAACCTGGGGCCTGTCCACCAACATGTGCACTGCAAGAAGTGCAGAAAACCAGACAGAAAGGGGGAAGAGATTATTTGAATGAATAATGGCTGAAAACTTCCTACATTTGATAAATGA
>NW_022910576.1:0-202 GCF_012274545.1 Fukomys damarensis | reverse complement strand
CAGCATAAATTTGGGTTTAAGTCCAGCCTAAATTACATAGTGAGAGAGGAAGAGGAGGGATAAAAAGTGTGTGAATCACACACAGGGGGAGAGAAAGAGACACACACAGGGAGGAGGGGAGAGAGCGAGAGAGAGAGAAAGAGAGAGAGAGAGAGAGAGATGTATTCTTGAAAATTGCTGAGAGAGGGGATTGTGCTTTCAT
>NW_022910575.1:0-935 GCF_012274545.1 Fukomys damarensis | reverse complement strand
AGTTACATATTTTATTAAGATTTATCTTTGACCCATAGTTTACTTAGAAGGGTCCTTCTTATCTTTTGGTATATGGTGGTTTCACAATGTAATCTTTTGTTTTAATTTCTAATTTTATTTTATTTTCATTGCAAAAGATATATACTGTGTGTCATGGCAAGGATTTGAAATGTTTTGTGGTCTATGTGGTTAGTTTTTCAAATATTTCATATGTGCCTGCAAATAATATGTATTCTCAAATTCTTTAGTACATTGTTCTAGATAAGTCCATTTAGTTAAATAACTCCATGTTTTCTATATTTTGAAGCCTTATTAACTCTAACTATTTCAGTTGCCCTCCTATGAAGTTTTAGAAATAAATTCAGCATGGCTAGAAGGAAATCCACTGCTAACCCTGGTTCGTGGAATCACCGTAAGGCTCAAGTGAAAAATAAATGCTCATACAAATTAATATATAAAATGTCTAAACACAGTGCCCAACACATAGTAAAAGCTCAACACATTTTAATCAAGCTTATTCCCCCAGAAATACATAAGTGCAACTAATTACTATGATTATTATAGCAAAACTCTAAATATTGTAAATGTCCCCCTTTCGCTGAAATGAGGGGCATATGGTAGAAGTGTACTAGAAGTGCAGAGCAAAACATTGTTTGGAGCTCTCCTTGCTGCAGGGCTGTGAAGCCCAAGAAAAGCATGGACCAGGAAGAACACTGACCTTTCAGAGAAGGAGGCACCTGTGGGACGGCTGAGGGGGCTTTGCCCTGAGCACTGAGACTCAGGACAAGTCGGGCACACAGCAAATCACTTGTCCCAGTGGACACACTGCCTCACACCTTTATTGGCTAACGTCTTCTTTTAGGAGGCAACCCCAGACAGCAGGAATTCAGCCCTGGGAAAGGGAGGTCTCCCTCCCCCAGACACAGTTCCATGGA
>NW_022910574.1:0-288 GCF_012274545.1 Fukomys damarensis | reverse complement strand
TCCTGAGGGCTGTTGTAAAAAATGAGCTAATTGCTACCATGCCTTAAAACATGCAGTGAAGGCAGTCAGCATCAGCTGCCCTCAGTCGTCATCGTCATCACGGCTGTGAATATCCCCCTTTCCTAAGTGCATGGCTTCTGCACCAGAGCTCTAAGCACTGTCACCCATGCGGTGAGGATGCTTCTGGAGGCTCCCAGGCATACGTGCGAGAATACTGTATATTCATTCTATTTGCCTCTTGTCAGGAAGTAAGTCCCACGCTGAAGAGACTGCTCACTCAGCCTGTGA
>NW_022910573.1:0-252 GCF_012274545.1 Fukomys damarensis | reverse complement strand
TAATGCCTGTAAAGAATTCTGCCTGCTTTAGGAGGGACCTGTGTTATGATTCTTGAGCGGTGGGCTTTAGTGGGCAACTGAATTATGAAAGATCACTTTGCTCAAGATTGCTGTGGTGCCGCTGAGTCCAGAGTTCATTGTCATAGACAGCGTGCCATTTGGGTAGAATCTCTTTGCATTCTTAATCACGTTTGATCTCCCAGGCTCTCATTGGCACCAGGTCATCAGTGTGAGCCAGCAAGGCTGTATTGC
>NW_022910572.1:0-217 GCF_012274545.1 Fukomys damarensis | reverse complement strand
AGTCCCAGTTTCCCACTTAACAGCACCATCTAAGTTTCCTTTTCGAATTTTTTTGAGTAATGTTGATTTCTGCAAGAGTCAGGCAAAGGCTACTATGGCATGGGACAGCCAATACAATCTTTTTTGAATCTCTAATTCTGCCAATCACTCCCTCACACAGAACAAACCCTCAGTGCATGAGATCAGCTCTCATTGGACAATGCAGAGGATTAGGGCT
>NW_022910571.1:0-578 GCF_012274545.1 Fukomys damarensis | reverse complement strand
AATTTTTGTGATCGCATTTAGGGTCAGTGAATTTGGAAGTCACAATATATAGAGAGAGGAAATGATATTTCTCAGCAGCATATAAAGTGTTCACTGTTAGGGCTCTATGAAAAAATAAAGAAATTTATAGGGAAAAGGAAGAGCGGCAGATGAAGTTTTCCAAAGACGACAAAGCCAATTTTTTTTATTTCCCTCCGATATGCTTTTGTTGCAGTGTGAAAAAGACCACCTCCTCTTGCACCCGAGGGGCCCACACAATGGCCTTCTGGCTCGAGGTGTCATGTGCCTGAATCTTTTACCTGGCTCTCTCTGGGGACGGACATTCCTGGGACACAACTATAAGATTTGCAGGTATCCTGGCCCACAGGAAGCAACTCCGTACAGCTCTGTGGCAACAGCTCCTGCTGAGGCCAAAGCTACCCTGCAGCAGGAGCTTTCAGGCCTGGAAGGGAGGCAGCTTGCAGATGATGCCAATCTTGAGCGATCTGGACTGTGGGCGCGCCGCACGGAGACAGGCCGGACCCTGGGCCCCATCTGAACACCTGGATCGCAGAAAATTGGAATATAATAAATGGATG
>NW_022910570.1:0-307 GCF_012274545.1 Fukomys damarensis | reverse complement strand
AAAGTAAACTCCTTGTGTATCAAGTGTGTGCCTCTTTGCTCACGTGTCGCCAGTTCAGGCCCCCTGTAGTCGCAGACCGAGTTGCCCAAGGCAATCCGGCTCACGACAGGGGATGACTTCAATTTTTTTGTATTTATTTAGACCTGTTCTGTGAGCCAGTATGTGGTCTATCTTGGAGAATGATCCATGTGCAGCTGAAAAGAATGTATATTCTTATTTTTGGGGGTGGAATACTCTATAAACTTCTATTAAGTCCATGTGTTCCAAAGCTTAGTTCAGTTCTATTATTTCATTGTTGATTTTCTGC
>NW_022910569.1:0-222 GCF_012274545.1 Fukomys damarensis | reverse complement strand
AGCAACTGTTGGCTGCTGCTCTTTTTTTAAATTTTTATTGATTTTATTGGTACATTTTAGGCTCCTGCTCTTTTTACTGTTGTTGCCACTATTATTATTTTATGCTTGAGAATATTATTTTATCACTTTAGGATATTAATGATCATTAAAAGATAATACATTGGAATCAGTCTAGAGAAATTATTACATTTGATTCTAGCTCTGACTTGGTTAGTAGGAAAG
>NW_022910568.1:0-227 GCF_012274545.1 Fukomys damarensis | reverse complement strand
TATAGTTCCCTGTCATGGGGCCATAGAGCCAGGAAACTTGGGTCTAAATTCTGGCTGTGACCTTGAACAAGTCACTCCAAACGCCCGGGGCCTCTGAGTCTTCACTATATGAACTGGAGTTGGTATTATTAGTGCCTGCTGCACAGGACTGTGATAACTAACATTAATATAGGCAATGTGCTCCAACCAGAGTCAAGATCCAACGCTGAAGTTCCAAAGCTTTAAAT
>NW_022910567.1:0-988 GCF_012274545.1 Fukomys damarensis | reverse complement strand
ATATATATATATATATATATGTGTGTGTGTATATATGTGTGTGTGTGTGTGTGTGTATACACAATATATATTCAATTAAGTTAGTTCACTAGATGAAAAATGGAACAACAAAACTAAGTCCTACACTTTCCTCTGAAAAATCCATAAAAGGAAGTTATGCTTATACGCTATAAGGTGGAGAATAATATGGATCAAGCTTCTAGCCCCAAAATATCTCAAAATTGTGATGCACTGTGAAATATATAAAAAGATGGATTTTTTAAATTAAATGAGCGCTAGAAATCATTCATTCAATGTTTTATATTGGCAACGCAAGCCTGAAGCAATGAATGATTTTTCCAGCAACACAATTCTTGTTAGCAGCCGGGTCCTAACTAATAGTTAAAAGCTCCTTAGTCCCAGACTTGTGCTGTTTCGTTGTCAATGGCCACCTTTGGTAGGTGGAATAGTTAGACACATATAGTGGTCACATACACAAATGTTCTCTTTGATGTCTATAAGAGCAGGACTCTGCTGACTTTCATCTCTTCCCTTTCATTTTTTCCTTAGCTCAGCATTTTCCAGCCCCTTCTTTTTGCAAACACAGCAGGTTTAGCCCTATTTCAGGGCTCTTCCATTTGTTTCTCTTTCTGTTTCTAGTATTACAATGCTTTTTACACTATGGAGGTTGAAGGTCCCCCATTGGCTCATGTGGTAAACGTTCCCAGAGGGTCAATACTGGCAAACTGGCGTATATTGAATCCTTCCCTAAAGCAGGAATTTTAGAACATTGGGTTATTCCTCGAATGAGAATGTAGGACCACAATGTGCTTCCTCTTTTTTTCTCTGTTCCCAACTATGAGGTGAATGGATTGCTCTGCCATGCGCTTCCACCATGATGTGCTTCCTTGCTACAGATCCCAAAATAAAGAATGGGGCCAGTAAGCAGTGGTCTAAAGCATCCCACCCTACATGCCCAAGTAACTGTCTCTCGTTATAAATGATCTCA
>NW_022910566.1:0-910 GCF_012274545.1 Fukomys damarensis | reverse complement strand
TGAAGTTAGAACACAAACGCACTTTGCCGAATGCTTCTGCCGTTTAAAGTGCTGATTTCCCCGAAAACATCTTCTCTCGCCGCTTAGCCGTTTAAAACAAAAGCGGTCAGTTTCATGAATGTGAAGTACTAATCAGGGAAAGGTGCTGCAACTCTGTGAGTTTACAAGTGAAGTCCACTTCTTATGGGGAGTACAACTGTGGTCATTTTGTTTGTAGGTCTCTGCATGGCAGAGATTGAAACACTGTTGTGAGGCTCTTTTAGCAGAGAATCCCTTCAGGCCTAAGGGAGTGCCTAGCAGCTCTGAGTGTACACAAGCCTCCAGAACTCTTTATACTTGGGGATAGGTTCAGTTTGACGTTAGAACATAAACGCACTTTGCCGAACGCTTCTGCCGTTTAAAGTGCTGTTTTCACCGGGAAACAGCTTCTCTCGCCGCTTAGCCGTTTAAAGCGAAAGCGGTCAGTTTCATGAATGTGAAGTACTCCACAGAGAAAGTTGCTGCAACTCTGCGAGTTTTCCAGTGAAGTCCACTTCTTAGGGGGAGTACAACTGTAGTCCTTTTTGTTTGTAGGTCTCTGCCTGGCAGAGATTGAAACACTGTTGCGAGGCACTTTTAGCAGAAAATCCCTTCAGGCTTAAGGGAGTGCCTAGCAGCTCTGAGTGCAAACAAGCCTCCAGAACTCTGTGTAATTGGGGATAGGTTCAGTTTGACGTTAGAACACAAACGCACTTTGCCGAGGGCTTCTGCCTTTTGAAGTGCGGTTTTCCCCGGGAAACTGCTTCTCTCGCCGCTTAGCCGTTTAAAGTGAAATTGGTCAGTTTCATGAATGTGAAGTACTCCACAGAGAAAGGTGCTGCAACTCTGTGAGTTTACCAGTGAAGTCCACTTCTTAGGGGGAGTACAACTG
>NW_022910565.1:0-248 GCF_012274545.1 Fukomys damarensis | reverse complement strand
TTTATTTTAAAATATTTTAAAATATTTCTTGTTTCCACTATAGATATGAGTGTTTCAAACCAGCATTGCCTAAATTGTTTTTTTCCTAACTAGGGAGAAAAAAGTGCCACATCAGGGGGCATTTTTCTTGAATTGTTTAACTCAAAGTTTCTTTCTTTTGTCAGCTAATATTTATAAGTGTCTCTGTGAACAGGGGGAGAACCTACAGTTGTCTATTTAGTGCTTTCTTAAGAAGATGAATAAAACTA
>NW_022910564.1:0-231 GCF_012274545.1 Fukomys damarensis | reverse complement strand
TGTTTTGGAGTCAGTTCACTGAGGTGCTCCAGGACCTGAAGTCAGGACGCATGTTGGACAGATAGGAGGAGACCCATCATGGAAGCTGTGCATGAGAAGCCCTGAGGCCCTTAATCAGGAAGTGCTCATGATTAGCAGCGGCTAATTAAGTTCTTGAAAGAACACTCTGGCTGCTGTGTAGATAACACTGGCAAAGGGGAGGCAAGTGTAGGAGTGAGGGCCAGTTAGGGG
>NW_022910563.1:0-207 GCF_012274545.1 Fukomys damarensis | reverse complement strand
GCTTTTGAGATGATTTGAATCCCTTGAAGCTGCATGCAAGAAAGGTGGTTTTTGTGTGGTCAGTGATCTGTCTGGAGACCCACACGAGGTCATTCTTTAATTCCAGATTGCCCTGTACATTTGAGGTCACAGGTCTAAGAGTCTTTGCCTGGGGCAGTCACTGCAGAGGGTCTGCTGAGCTCTGGCACCTTGGTCAGGGACAGCGAT
>NW_022910562.1:0-211 GCF_012274545.1 Fukomys damarensis | reverse complement strand
TACATTTAGCAACGTTTTACAAAGTTTCTGAGGTAGATTAATTTTATTGCATCATTATTTTTAAAGATTGTCTTATTTTTCAATTGATAAGAAAATACAAATTAATGATATTAGATGTTATTTTCTCACCCTTCAAAACCATCAACTATTAAATTAAATCCACTCAGTTAAGAAAAGAGCCAGCATTCTAATAATACTAGGAATATTATAT
>NW_022910561.1:0-244 GCF_012274545.1 Fukomys damarensis | reverse complement strand
CTTTCTTGATGTATCTTTTCTATTTTATTAGTCTATTCACCTTAATAATTTCTTGATATCTTACGTTTTATTTTACTTCTTCTTTTCTTGTGTTTCTCAGAAAGGCCCTAGTGAGATTTTTGGTGATGAAAACTGAGTTCTTGTTAGTATCAAATCTTCATTCTTCCTTTCATTCTTAAAACATATTCTCTGGTTATTTAATTCTGAATTGACAGTTCTTTGTTTCAGTACTTGAAGATACTCA
>NW_022910560.1:0-262 GCF_012274545.1 Fukomys damarensis | reverse complement strand
TCTGCCAGGCAGAGACCTACAAACAAAAAGGACTACAGTTGTACTCCCCCTAGGAAGTGGACTGCACTGGTAAACTCACAGAGTTGCAGCACTTTTGTCTGTGGAGTACTTCACATTCACGAAACTGACCGCTGTCGCTATAAACGGCTAAGCGGCGAGAGAAGCTGTTTCTCAGTGAAAACTGCACTTTAAACGGCTCAAGCCCTCCGCAAAGTGCGTTTGTGATCTCACGTCAAACTGAAGCTATCCCCAAGTATACAGA
>NW_022910559.1:0-694 GCF_012274545.1 Fukomys damarensis | reverse complement strand
GTGTGTGTGTGTGTGTGTGTGTGTGTGTGTGTGTGTTTTCATATTCTCATTTTGCTTGGTTTTTATAGGCATGGGCATGAAGTGGATTTAAGAGGTGGAGTTGAGAGGGAGAGTAGATAAGAACTCTGATAGGCTCTTTGTGCGGCCATCAAGGTATGGATGCACATTTCTTGAAATTCTTACGCTGCCTCTTTCAACCTGGAGACCCTTGCAAGAAAATGAGAGTCAGTGTCACACACTACCTGGAAAGCACATCTTCCTTGCCTGGCTGATGGGCCCTTGGGCTATTTGAGGCAATTAACAGACTCATCCTGCAGTGACACTTTTTCCCCTGAAGGGTAGAGGGTTCTGAGTAGCTAGCATCCAGTAATAAACAGTGCCATGGGAAGTGTTGGCTAGTTAAGGCAGTTGTGATGTACTGAAGAAACTGGCTTTTATAGAACAGAATGGAATGAAAGCCTAAATGCTGCATTGCTTACCTGGCCTCCTGCATTAACAGTGGCTCATCGAGATAATCCCCCTGCGACAGGAAGGTCAAAAAGTAAGCAACTTCAGCTGTGACTCCTCTGCCAAATACCACTTTCGAAAAAGTGTCCCATCATTTGGTTGAGGACCATGTTGTCTTCGTACCAACTTCTTATTGAAATGGTAATAGAGCCTGTCTATTCACTTTGGCAAGGTTGTGATATATTTT
>NW_022910558.1:0-1967 GCF_012274545.1 Fukomys damarensis | reverse complement strand
TTTTTTTTTTCTTTTGGTACCAGGGATTGAACTTGGGTTCTTACACTTGTGAGACAGGCGGCAGCATCACTGAGCTAAATTGCCAGCCCAGGCTATTGATTTTTGAGTGTTTACCTTGTATCCAGCTACTCTACTGAATTTTGTCAATTAAGTCTAGAAGTCTTTCAGCAGAGGTTTTTGGGTCCTCTATGTAGAGTATAAGGTTTTTGTTTTATTTTGAGATGGTTTCACTATGTAACCCAGGCTGGCCTTGAACTCACAGTGATTCTCCTGCCTCAGCCTCTTGAGTGCTGGGATGACAAATGTGTACCACCATGCCTGGCGAATAGGCAGTTTTCAGACTAAGCCTCTGAGAGGTGAAATTATTTGTCTGCTGTTCTTTGTCTGAAGAAGCAAGAGTGTCTGTATTTTCTATTGGCTGTTCTAACACTGTTCTGCATTTATTTATTTATTCCAGTACTGGAAATCAAACTCAGGACACCTTGCGCTTGCCAGGCAGATGCAGTGCGCATTTGTTGACGGATGCCCTTTTGTAGCTTGGCGTCATGTTAGACACAGGAGAGGCTCACTCAGTGAGACCTGGACCACCCTATGTCACGAGGACTGCAGTTTCCCATGGACTCTGCAGCATGCATGCGAGGGGTCTGATGGTGCCACAGGGGCAACCGCATCATTTTTCTTGTGCAGTCTCTCGTCTGTTCCTCTTCTCTATCTAGGTATAAACACCATGTGTGGCCTGCACTCTTCCCAGCAGTAATAGCTTCACTGTTACCTGTTTGGGCCTTAAAGTTTTATCTATAACTGTGATTTAAAATCTAAGTCATAGGGTCTGGGGATTTAGCTCAGTGGTTCTACTGCCTGCCTCACAAGCACAAGGACTCGAGTTCAATCCCTGGTACATCCCCAAAAAATCTAAGTCATGAATATTTATTAAAAATAAATAAAAAGCCTACGACCCACTATATTAGACCCAACAAAGTTCCAGTTCATATATCAGCAATGAAATTCAGAAATACTGCTGGGCATGATGGCACACGCCTATAATCGCAGCACTCTGGAGGCTGAGGCAGGAGGATCACTTAGTTCAAGGCAACCCTAAGATACATAGTGAGTTCAAGGTGAGCCTGAAATACATAGTGAGACTCTTTTCTCAAAAAAAAAAAATAAATAAATAAAAAATACTAATTAAAATAAAAATGAAATGATAAAATAAAAATTGTTTTATAATGGGGGCCAAGGATTTAGCTTAGTGGTGCCACCACCTGCCTTGCAAGTATAAGGTCCTGAGTTCAACCCCCAGTACTGCCAAAAAAAAATATCTATCTATCTATATAGATATATATATACACATACGTACATACATATTGCTTTATGTTGTTTTCTTCTCTCTTTTTTTTTGAGGCAGGATCTTGCTATATAGTCTAGCTGACTTCAAACTCACCTGTATCCAGGTTGGCCTTGAGCTCACTACAATCCTCCAGTCAGCCTCCCAAGTGCTGGGATTACAGGAAAGTACCACCACACCCAGCTATGTTTCTATTTTTGAACACTTCCTCCTACCACATTGACCATTTATTTGAAAATTACCTACATAGCTTCCTCATTCTGCTGTTGTAAGTATACATTTTTAGTTTTAGCTTCATCCACAAGAAGCAAAAAACAAGGTAACTATCACTGTAATATCCAAACTGCCAATGGACACTAGGGGAAAACTCTGTCCCTAGCCACAGATTTCCTTTTTCGGCATTTTAAAATCAATGGAGAATGTTAACAGATGATACAAGTTAATGACCTTCAAAAAGGCTAAGGTGCATCAAAATATGCTTATTTCAGGAAATAGTACACTTTTTCTCAGAAAAAACATTAAAAATTAAACTAATGCTGAGACTACTTGTACCCACACTGGGGATGAACATATAAATAAATACATTGTAGATAATAAGAGTCAGAAAGAAGTTACAAATAAG
>NW_022910557.1:0-416 GCF_012274545.1 Fukomys damarensis | reverse complement strand
ATTCAGCAGTGAAGCCATAAGGACCTGGGCTTTTCTTTGTTGATAAATTTTTAATTATGTTTTTAATTTCACTGATTGTAATTGGGGTGTTTAGAAATTTTTTAATCTTCTTTGTTCAATTTTGGTAATTCAAAAGTATCTAGAAATCTGTCCACTTCTGTGTTTTCCATTTTATTGGAGCACAGGTTCTTGAAGTAGGTATTGATGATCCTTTGTATTTGTGCTGTTGTGACTTCACCTTTTTCATTCCTAATTGCATGAATATGAGCCTTTTCTTTCCTTTTTTTGACAAGGTTGGCTAATGGTGTATCAATTTTATTTATTCTTTTGAACCAACTCTTCAATTTGTTAATTTTTTTGTATCATTCTCTAAGAATCCATTGCATTGATTTCTGCTCTGATCTTTATAATTTCCT
>NW_022910556.1:0-224 GCF_012274545.1 Fukomys damarensis | reverse complement strand
GAGATGACCATGGGTAGAGTTACATTTCTCCAAGTTCCCAGCCAGAACCCTGATCCTGCAATGTGTTCTTTCTAGTGCTCCCTTTTCGAGGGCTGTGGATCTCCACAGTCTTCTCTCTCACTGAAGGCAACAAATTTGATCTGTTCCACTTGGCATAGGAGTGTCCCTGGTGGCTTGGGCTGGAGGACATTGACTACATCCATGTGCATGGCTTCTTCTAGGTG
>NW_022910555.1:0-213 GCF_012274545.1 Fukomys damarensis | reverse complement strand
TGCAAACTTGAGTAAGATATGTAGTAAAGTACAAGAAAAGTATCATCAGTTTACTTTTCATTCACCTCCAGTCCCCAGTGATTTTCGGCATTAACTACAAAGGAATTTCACATTTCAGGAAATGCAGGTGAGGTCCTCTAGATTATTCAGTGCATACTATATAGAACTGCTGAACTGAGAGACTAAAATAACTTTTGAATACCAAGATATTTT
>NW_022910554.1:0-361 GCF_012274545.1 Fukomys damarensis | reverse complement strand
CACATCTGTAATCCAGACACTTGAGAGACTTAGGGAAGAGGAGTTGAGTTCTAGGGCACCTAGACTACATCATATGCTGTCTCAAGAAAAAAACATGCTGCTATATAGATTTTATATTAGTCTGAGAAGCCCACATTTTGGATATTACAGGCCACAGAATAAATAGTATATACTTACTAAAAGGCCATAGTGAGGATAGTATCATCAAATAGTGCCAGTATGTGGACAATTTACTCATATGAAGAAGCCACTATGTTAATGTTTCCTTAGTATTAGGACTCTGAAGTGTGATATAACATTGCCAATACAGTGCTATAATGTGGATATTAGAATAGTATGAGGAGCCACAGAGTAAATGTAT
>NW_022910553.1:0-800 GCF_012274545.1 Fukomys damarensis | reverse complement strand
TCGGAAAAATCGCTCTCTCTCATGCTTGAATACGTTTTCTTTATTGTAGGATAAGAAATGTGATTTCATCGCTAGTGTAGCTTTTTTTTCATGTTTCTTCTCTGAATTAATCAGCTTCCTTCCTAGAAACCAGTAACTTCCTCACTATGCTTGAGAAAATCGTAAGATTTACCATTGATCTCAATTCTAAAATGCATTTTCATTGAAAAACGTAACATAAAATCTATATATATTTAAGAAGTACATTCTTTGGTTGTACCATGTATGTTTTGTAAGGTTTAGATCAAGTTACAAATATGTATCTTCTTAGAATATTATGCTTTATGCAAAAAATCTTTCAAAAATCCTTACTTCTATGACTTAAAAATTCACAGTAAATTGTTCTTATTAACATTTACCCTAATCTGCATTAACATATGAGAACTTCTTCCTCCAACTTTAACTTATTACCGATTATGGTCTTTATCTAGATGTCACCCCCAAATTTCATGTAATCAGAGGTGGTGTTGTGGAGAGGCGACAGGATCATGGGTGTGGGTGTACGATACTGAATTAGTCCACTGGTTAGGGTTCCTCCTGCCTGCCATACTGTTTACTGTTTCATCAGCCATGCTGCCCTACTTTGGAGCAAGCTGACTATGGATTGAAACCTTTACAAACCGTAAGCTGATATAAACTTTTGCTCCTTTAATTGCGGCTATTTTACCAGCAATGCCAAAATAACTAAGAGAGTGAAAGCCCCATCCAAAACATTTTGTCAAACTTTTTTTTTTTTTTTTTTTTTATTCCTTGGGTTTAAA
>NW_022910552.1:0-455 GCF_012274545.1 Fukomys damarensis | reverse complement strand
CATAAATCCCAAATGAGAACCTCTACTTTTTGTCTCAGTCCAATCTTCTAGGATCAGATTAACAAATAAATACAATCAAACTATTCTTTCTCCTTTAGTTTGTTCCACAGTGGCACGGCTATACTACCAGGCAATTTGACTTTTCTTCTTGCATCTTTTGACAAATATCCAAGTCTCACTTGATCCTACTTTTACATTCTCCCTCTCCTCATCCAGCACCACTGCACTAGAGCAGCTCTCATACTGTTTAATTACTATAAAACTTCCCACATTTTTCTCTTAATCCTCCCTCAATGCCATACAAAGCAAAATATAGTAAATACACTTCAAATAAACAATTTTTCCTGTAGAATTCTGGTTGTGACAATCCAATTCACATTTTGAGACAATTTTCTCCACAGAAAAAATGTCATGCCAGGCATGACTGTTCATGTTTGTAATCCCAGTACTTGGGA
>NW_022910551.1:0-3372 GCF_012274545.1 Fukomys damarensis | reverse complement strand
TGCTCATCATCCTGGCTGTCAGCTCTGACTCCCACCTCCACACCCCCATGTACTTCTTCCTCTTCAACCTGTCCTTGGCCGACATTGGTTTCACCTCCACTACGGTCCCAAAGATGATTGTGGATATCATAACTCACAGCAGGGTCATCTCCTATGCAGGCTGCCTGACACAGATGTCTCTGTTTATTATTTTTGGAAGTATGGATGACATGCTTTTGACTGTGATGGCCTATCATAGGTTTGTGGCCATCTGTCACCCCCTGCAGTATCCCATCATTATGAATCCTTGCCATTGTGGCTTCTTAGTTGTGCTGTCTTTTTTGTTTAGCCTCTTGGACTGTCAGCTCCACAATTTGATTGTTCTACAATTTACCTACTTCAAGGATGTGCTCATTGCCAATTTCTTCTGTAACCCTGCTCAACTCCTTAATCTTGACTGTACTGACAATTTCTCAAGTAACATTTTAAAGTATATTGCTGGTGTGTTTTTTGGATTTTTTCCTATCTCAGGGATATTTTTATCTTACTATAAAATTATTTCTTCTATTCTGAGAATCCCATCACCAGGAGGGAAATATAAAGCTTTCTCCACCTGTGGGTCTCACCTCTCAGTTGTTTGTTTATTTTATGGAACAAGCTTTGGTGTGTACTTTGGTTCAGCTTTATCACAATCTCCCACATCTTGTTTGGTGGCCTCAGTCATTTACACCTTGATCACCCCAATGCTAAATCCATTCATCGACAGCCTGAGGAATAGGGACATCAAAAGTAGCTTGGGTAGGATCTACAGTAGAAAATTCTAATCTTAGGACCTCAAGTATCCAATATAAATATAGAGTAAACAAGACAGAAAAATTAAACATCTGTACCTGTACATTCTGCTTTTCTGATCACACTGTTTTTGTATTACATGATTTTAAATTATCATCACATATTTAACATAGTGAAATACTGATAGTATTTGAGAATGGGAAATATTGGGACTTTTAATAAGTACAAAGTTTTAGTTTGTGAAGATGAACAATTTCTGTAAGTGCAGTTTGGTGGTGGATGTATGAGTATAATTCATGCCACTGAGATCTGTCCTTGATAGTGATGAATATCATCAATTTTTAATTAAAAATTTTGCCACAATTGAAATGGATACAAAAAATCCCCCAGGTAAATCTTGAAAAGAAGCAAAAGAAATGAACATGTAAGTAAGCTACCTTCTGATTCTAGGAAGAACTCCCAAATTTAGTGTAGATTTATTTTCCCTTCTTCTCCTATTAATATTAGAGTTCTTAGAGTTTGTGATGGATCAATTTGGTTGATTGTGGGCTCTATGCTTTGAGTCTCCAAGGTCATATAATAGTTAATATTCAGTCCATGCCTCCAGAAGATGTTTGATGGCTCCAGTCCTGCAGGCACCATACTTGTGTGTCTTGCTACTATGGTTGTCTGTGTCCAAAAGCTGTGGTATGAGACTGCATTGTGCAAGTGTATTTTGAGGAAAGAGCATGGGTTTTCATTGGAAAATAGGTAGAGAAGGGATAATGAATTTTTATCATGTCATTCTTTTACCTTGCCAATAAAACAATAGCATAGTTTATTGGTGCTCTATATGTTTCTTTTTCAATGCAAGGATCTTATTCTTTTACTATAAAATTATTTCTTCTATTCTGATAATCCGATAAAAAATGGGAAATACAGTGGTCCTTTGACTTATGAACTAGATTGGTTCTGAGGGCTGGTTTTAACTCAAATTGGTTGAAACTCAATATAGCTGAGATCTGAGAGTTTACATGGGTAAATGCTATAGATAACAAGAAGCAGATGAATCTGCCATTTACCTAATTAACTCAAGTTGTTTGTAGGTCAGGCCGGCCATAATTTTAGAGTCCACTATATAAACATTCTCCACCTGTGGGTCTCACTTGAGCTTTGTTGGCCTATTTTACATAATAGGCCTCAGGTGTTTCAAATTGTGTGAGAAACAGCCTGGAGGCCTCAATGATCACTGTGCTCATTTCTATGCGGAATCTCTTCATATACACGTTGAGGAACAGGGACATTAAAAACACCCAGTGGAGGCTCTGTAGTCTAATCCCAGGACCTGTGGAATGCATTTGATATGTAGTTTGAGAAATGTAGTAAAATTTACCCTGTAAATCCTGCCTTTCAGGTCTCATTATTTTTTCTATTGCAATAGGTTTGATTTTTTCATGATATTTCATAATACTTGCCAGCATTTGGGGGATGAATGTAGTTTTTAAAAAATGAATATGCAGTTTGTTTGGAAATATGAAGTTCTGGAGATAAATGATGGTAATAGTTTTACAACAATGTGAATGTCATTAATGCCATTTAGCCACAAAGTTAAAATGACAAACTTTTATTATATTTATTTTACCCAAATAAAAACAGGTATACCTGTGGAAAAAAATGAAACATAACCAATATGTAGCTGGCACAAATATTCTCCCAAGTGAGCCAACAGAGAGCCCAGAAGTCTTTTACGGACATTTTCTGTTCTATGCTGTTGATGTTAGGAAGTCCTTAGAGAGTGCAATAATTTGTTTGAAATTGGGCAATTACAAGCTGTGTTCACTGAGCCTATGAGAGTATATAGTAGCAAGTAATCTATGCATGGGCCATTTCTTCAGTAAACTTTCTTTCCAGTCCTTTGATTTGATGATTTAAGTCCGGGTGATACCTGTGGCTACTGCTCCTTTGGGTCTCTGCTTCAGAAAGATCCCACCTGAGATTGCATTCCTATCAATCCCGAGAACAAATCTTAGCCTTTACTGGGCAACACATCGGATCTGCATTCTTTTACCATGTCATAGCAGAGAAATACCCCAAACCAGTAAGTGCTGAGACAGAGGGTGGAGGAAAGACCATGAGCAGCATTGTTTCCTTATCACAGGGACTATTATGCAATTTGGGTAGCCCAGTAGTAGAATACATATGTTCA
The DNA here is from genome assembly GCF_012274545.1 of Fukomys damarensis. Classification (NCBI taxonomy): domain Eukaryota; kingdom Metazoa; phylum Chordata; class Mammalia; order Rodentia; family Bathyergidae; genus Fukomys; species Fukomys damarensis. The sequence continues at coordinate 416 of NW_022910551.1, read as the reverse complement.
AAGTTTGAACTGTGAGGACTGTGAAATTTATCTATGTGTTTATAATGAAGGCCCAAAAATTATCAAAAATTTTCTTTCTTCTCACATTGATTCTATTTCCAATAGGCATCACATCCATGCCAGCTGATAATGGACCTTGAAATTATTTCCATAGCATTTCAAGAGGATTATGAAGGTGGTGATCAGGAGGCTCAGGATGAAGACAGTTTCCTTAACAAGAATAATAGTTATTGAGCCATTCCTGGATGTCAGGTGCTGGGTCCTGCATTCTATGTAGAGAGCTTGAGTTCATCTTCACAGTCTTCCCTATGCTAGAAATGCTACATTATTTTACTGTACAGAATAGAAAAGAACACAGCATTTTGATGTAATTTGTCATAGGTGTTTTATTTTAAAACACTGAATGGAGGTGTCTG
>NW_022910550.1:0-2041 GCF_012274545.1 Fukomys damarensis | reverse complement strand
CGGTACTTACAATAAATAGGCAATGGCAAAAAAACAAAAACAAAAACAAAAAACTATTCTGTCCTGATTAACTGTCTGGAATAGGTGTTGCTGGGATATTCTAACGTAATCATCACAAAATGGGCTCTGGCTTCTCTAAATTAGTTATTTTCTTCTTCACTCAGCCAGGGGCCATTGAAACTGCCATGGAAGACTTGAAAAGCCACATAGCTGAGACTTCTGGAGAGACCATTCAAGGATTCTGGCTCTTGACAGAGTGAGTAGTTATGACCAAGTGAAGGATATTGGAAATACAGTGTTTTTCTTTATATCACTGTAACAGAAACAGAGATGATTGTGTGACAATGTTGTCACATAATATAACTGATTGCCCTTTCCAGCTAGGGAGTCAAATTTCTTGTGTCTCAGGAAAGATAAATGGCCAGCTTGGACTCCTACAGCTGTTTTCTAGGTTGACCCTGTCCCTTACCCATCACTATGGTTGCCTTGGGTTAGACCTGAATCAGTAGTCTCACTAACTTTTGTCTTAACTTCATAACTTGCTAGTTGCAATCTCTCTTTTACAAGCATTTTCTCTATAATCACATTTGGCTGCTACTAATTCCATTATAGGTGCAGTAGAAAGGAAAGGAAGGAAGGTATTATAGCTTGTGGTTAAATGTCCCCTCAGAGTCTCATGTGGTCAGAGGTGGGGCTTTTTCAGAGGTGGTTGTATCTGGAGTGACACTGGAATTGATTCATGGTGCAATGCTAGGAGCAAAGGCATGAGGATTAAGAGTGTGAGTGCTACCTGCCCTAAGTAGCTTGGGTAAGATATAAGGGATAGAAACAGCTGTGATCACTCCTTGCTTACTTTGCTACCTTCTGCCCACCATGAATTATTTCTCTTCTGCAATTCTTGTCTGCCATGCCACCCATTTTGAAACAAGCCCACCATGAACTGAAACCTCTACCAACTGTGAGCCAAATAAACTTGTTATCCCTTAACATTGAGCATTGGATATTTTGTCTCAGCAATGACAGAAGCAGCTAAAACAGAAGGAGAGAGATGAGATCAACACTTAGAGTCACATTTATCTAGTGCACAATTGCACAAAAAGCAATACCAGGGAAAATCATGAAATACAAGGAAGACAGACCACATGTGGAAGTTAGGATAAAAACCCAGTCCACCATGTAAGTTCTTACTGCTTTAGTAACTGCCTGCATTCCTTCCAAGGTTTGTCTTAGCAATGGGAGGTTTCAGTGAACATTCCATCTTGCAGATGATTGCCCTTGGACCCTACCTTGAAAGTCTATTGTCTGTGTAATCTTTTGTTTACTCAGCTGGTGAATGTTAGTAATTCTATGCTCTTTACAGTGAAAAATAAACTCTCCACCTAATAAGGGAAGTAAGCAACTGTTATTTTACTACTGAGTCCATACATTGAATGGATGATGTGTTTATAACATCCACCTCAGATACTTAACGAGTTCAGTAATTCCATTTTCTGGCTTGGAAGCCTTATCACCAAAGGACCAAGCAGAAAGCTTAGTGATTTCTATGCCATGAGGAAAGACACTTAAAATTTCACCTCTGAGCAGGACAATTTTGACTGAGTTTCAGGAGGGCAACATTTGAAAACTTTACTATTCAGGTTAGCAGCTCAAATCCCTTAATCCACAGGAAATAGAATGAGGCCACCTGTGAATCTACCTGTCGGATCATTATTTTATATCTTTGTTTCAAATGAATTACCAGAAATGATTGAAAATGAAGGTTTGAAAACAAACTTGTCTGTTAATTTTGAACTTTTGTTTTTTAATCCATAAAATAGAGATAATATGTACCTCAATAGCTCTCAAGAGGGCTAAATGAGGTATCATTGGTAAAATTCTTGGCAAGTGCCTAATGCACAGTGGATTTCATATAGCCATTAATGTCCCTCTTGTATTCACAATTATTATAAGTAAATGTCTATTTCTCCTCTTCCCCCTTCTCTTTTTCCATCTTTTTCCTTTTCTTCTTCCTTTCCAGACTTCATTTACTCTTTTTTTTTTT
>NW_022910549.1:0-274 GCF_012274545.1 Fukomys damarensis | reverse complement strand
CCACCCAGGGGACGGTCACCACCACAGCACCGACCACCACACAGGAGACGGCCACCACCACACAGAGTACAGCCACCACCACAATGGCCACCGCCAGTACCCCTCCACCGACCACCACACAGGAGACAGTGACCACCAAACTGGTAACAGCCAGCTCCACACAGGGGACGGTCACCACCACAGCACTAACCACCACAAAGGAGACGGCCAACACCACACTGAATACGGCCACCACCACACCAACAACCACCACACAGGAGACAACCACCACCAC
>NW_022910548.1:0-314 GCF_012274545.1 Fukomys damarensis | reverse complement strand
CCCTGTGTGCCATGTTAGTATAATCCTGAAAAATAAAACTGCTGTTTTAAGGGATTGTATCTCAGGATGATACAGAAACAAAAAACTTAAATAACTACTAGCACTTGCTGAACACCTATATACCAGGCATTATTTCTATTTAAAACTAGAACACAAAATTTTTTCCAAAAGCAACAGTCCTTGTAAGTGTTTGAGCCAGATATTACTGGTTACTAGCACAGTCCCAATTTTCAACTTACCCTTTCAACTGCCAGACAGAAAAATTAGAAGCTAGAGTAAGGTGGGGGAAAAATGACTTCAATTTTGAAATGTTA
>NW_022910547.1:0-210 GCF_012274545.1 Fukomys damarensis | reverse complement strand
CCTTGTTTTTGTGGTGTCTCTTCTGAGTCCAAGCCAGTCCTGGTGCTGTCAGAGAACCCACTGCCAATGACAATCTGTTTTCCTTTCTTTGATTCTCCATCAACAGAGCATCCTTCCATGTAGTACAGTATTCAAAGAACCAAGAGCCTGGGACCCAGGAGATTTAAAGGGGTGGAATGAATCTATCCAGCCATGCTTCGTAGGCTGAGA
>NW_022910546.1:0-217 GCF_012274545.1 Fukomys damarensis | reverse complement strand
CTTATAATAAATGAAAAGATAGAAAATGTCAATGAAGAATTAGACACTATTTTTTAAAAGGAAGTTCACTAACTTGAAGATATTATCTGTAATGAAAAAATATCACATGGTCAGTTGAAAAGTAGAGTTAAAAATGACCAACGTATGCTTGAAGAGTTCATGAACGATGATCCACTCCCAAGAAGGGGGAATTAAATGGACCACTACTAACGATAAA
>NW_022910545.1:0-1583 GCF_012274545.1 Fukomys damarensis | reverse complement strand
TCTCTCTCTCTCTCTCTCTCTCTCTCTCTCTCTCTCTCTCTCTCTCTCTCTTTTTTGTACTGCGGATCCAACTTGGGTCTTTGCACTTGTGAGGCAGGCAGCAGAACCACTGAGCTAAATCCCCAGCTCTATGATCTCCTTAAGTATAAAACAGCACTCTTGGAGCAGCTATTTTTATTCCTACTTCACAGAAATTGCAAAAATTAAGGCACTGAGGGATTAAGTGACTTGCCCAAAATTACAGAGAACAAAGGATGCAGATAGGATTCAAATTCAGGCCTGGAGCACATAAAGCACTGTGTACTTCTGTAAGGTTGTGCTATGGGAACCACAGGGAGGGTGAGGCACTTGGGCTGATCTTGGAGGCAAAGTAGGCCAGACTTTTACCCTTAGGCTTGTATGAGGAGAAACCTTAAAGAATGAGTTAGGCAGCAAAGATACAAAGAAGAAAGAACAAAGGCACACAAAAATGGACAGTGTGGGTCAAGCCAGTACGGGAGAGGGACGTGCAACATCCTGAAGATGAATGAAGGGTCATCTGCACTGCTGCTACTGGTGGGTGGGCCTCGGGGAACTTAGTGTAAAGAGGGAGAGATGAGGCTAGAGAAAGTTTGTAGGATCCCTGTAGGGTACTCCTAGGGCTTCCTTAGGAAATTTCATTTCATCCTATTTTTTACACTCTGTGTTTTGTGTGTGGTTTTGTGTATGTTGTTTTACTTTCCTGTTCATTTACATTGCATTGATCTACAGTTCATGAAATTAGTAAATACTAAGTTATTTTACTGGAGACTTAGATTTCTTCGTAGAAAGTTTATGGAGTTTGGGTTAGATAAGCTTTTAGATACATTCAAGCATTAAGATTTATATCTGTCTATATAGGCCTTCTAGTTTTCTATTTGTGTGATTACGTTTTTACCAAATTTATATATATCTATCTCAGCTCAACATAGAAGAAAAGTCCAGTGAAACTCAAGGTGATTATAGAAGTAATGTTTCTGTTTACTCATTTCTATGTAGGGGACGATCATGATGCTGAGAAATGACATAGTATTATAGATACATAAGTTAATTAGATATCTTGTAGGCACTTAGACAGGGCCAGCCCACAAGGAGCCAACGTGAAGGACAATCAAGACACAGTCACTGAAGGCCTGCATTGTAAAAGGAGAGCAACTACCACCCCCATATAGGAATAGCCGTGATTGGTAGTTTAAATAGGTATCAGTCACCTGGGTGGGCACCAAGGTCTTTCAAGAAAGATCCCTGACTAACCCCACCCCTTACCACTGAAAATTCTTGCTTGTTCCATGACTTGTTTCCCCACTGGATTCCCATTTAATCAATATTACCTAAGTGACTATTCTTGTTATAATCTTATTGGTTGTTCATAGTTTTGTCCACCTTGTGATTTCCCATTGGATCAGTATTGCCTAAGTAACTGTACTTGCAATCTTACTAGCTGACTGTAGTTTTGTCTCACCTTGAACTCACCTCACCTCATGACTTTATTCCATAAAATGCCTTTGAGAAGTAGGGTGAGCAGGCAGCCCACTTTCCCAGTCCCCCTTCTCTTTTAGACAGAA
>NW_022910544.1:0-489 GCF_012274545.1 Fukomys damarensis | reverse complement strand
CATGTTTTGCTTGGTTGTTTGAGTCCAGTTGGTAACAGCTAGGTCCCTGCACTGTCAGGTCTTGTTTCAACTCTTGTTTCTTGTGAGAAACTTCGTTGGTCTTCAGGGGTCTCCGGAGCCTCTTTTCTGACAAACTACAGTTGGTCCTCTGAATCTGCATATTCTGACTTGTTGGATTTAATGAACCACCATTTAATTAAATGAAAAAATGTATCTGTCCTGAACATGGGCAGATTTTTCTTGTTATGCCCCGAACCATACAGCTATTTGCATGGTATTAGATATTGTATACAGAGATGACTTAGAGGATGTGGAAAGATGTGGGCACGTAAAATGCAAATACTCTGCCACTTTCCAGAAGGGACTGAAGCACCTGCAGACTTTGCTATCTGTGGGGGCCCTCAGACTGCTCCCCTTCAGATACCAAGGGATCGCTGCGAATGTGTACACTGACTGGCCCAAGCTTCCTGCAGACTGAAGAGGCCAACG
>NW_022910543.1:0-203 GCF_012274545.1 Fukomys damarensis | reverse complement strand
AAATCATTCATTTATTCAATGGCAGTATTAAGCAGATACATGTGACAAGGACTGCCCTAGGCATTAGAAATACCTAAGTGTGTAACGAAAGTTTTGTTGTCAAGGGTTGAAATCTAAAGTGACATTCCATTATGTAGACAGACATTCCAATAAAATGTGTGAAGGATTAGATTTAAATTAGATGTAGGTAGAAAACATTCATG
>NW_022910542.1:0-236 GCF_012274545.1 Fukomys damarensis | reverse complement strand
TTATAATCATTTGGTCTCATTAACATTTTGCTCTACACACTTCAATTTTGTAGGCAGATTAAATATTCCAGAGGCCAAAGATTTCATTTTAACATTTTAGTTTCAACAAATAAGCAAAGTAGCACAAAATAGCAGTCACTAAGAAATTTTTAGTTCTTGATATTGCTGGTATTATTTCCAAATATTTGTCATGGCCCAATTAAAAAAAAATAAGAAAGACAACACAACACAACAAT
>NW_022910541.1:0-249 GCF_012274545.1 Fukomys damarensis | reverse complement strand
CCTCTAGTAAATTCAAATTGTACTTCCCCTAGAAACCCACACAGCTCCTGGCAGTCACTACACTCCTACAATATTCACCCTCAGCATATTCTCCAGCCTCATGTTCCGCCCGTTCATCTTCCTTCACTCTGCTGTGAAGTGTGCTGCATTTGTTTTCCTTCAGTGAAAGAAACTGATTCCTGCCTTAGGGCCTTTGAATTTGCTGACCCTTTGGACTTGTACATTTTTCTCCCATGTTTTTCCACAATT
>NW_022910540.1:0-1097 GCF_012274545.1 Fukomys damarensis | reverse complement strand
CAGGAGGACATTATACTAAGTAACTAGACCAGACAGAGAAAGACAAGGACTGCATGTTCTCTCTCATGTGTGGAAGCTAAATAAATATAATAATAATTATCAGAGACTGCGAAGAATGCGGTAGGGGTAGACACGAGGAGCTCCCGTGTGGGCTGGAGCTTAGTGGGAGAGTGAACCATCACGCACAAGGCCCTAGGCTCCATCCCAGGCATCAAAACAGAAAAAAAAGAAAAGAGAGTTTGGGTTTGGGTTTTATCTATGTATGCTGTAAGCATGTGTGGAAATATCATACTGACCTCATTAATATATGCAATTAGTACAAGTTAATAAACAAAGAATGATCCAGAACAAGAAGAAATCCTTCTCATGGAACATCCAGAGGATTGGATCCTACATAGATAAAGCCTCTGTGTTGTCGTCCCCTGTGTTCCTGCTCTCATCTGTTTATCTTTCCGTTGCTTTTCCCTTGGCTTCCACTGAGAGACTGTTTCCTGGGCCTCCTCCAACAACTCTGGTGATTTTTCTCCTTTGTAATGAAGGTTTTTATGATCCAGGTTTTTGCCCTGAACATTTTCTCCTTCTGAACAGCCTCCTTCCTTTGAAGAACTGACATATTTGAAGACCTGATTCAATCCTGACACTTCTAAGGCTTCCAAAAGTGAAATCCAAGCCAAGTTCTCTCTGAAGCCTCCATCCTGGGTCTCCAGCTGCTTTCTGAAGCTCTCCGAAGATCTCACCAGCCTTTCATACTCCATATATTTCCTCTTCTGCACTCTACCTTCTCCTTCACTTGGCTTCTCCATTCTTGCTAGGAGTGTGGCTATATTCCCAGGCATCAAGATTTATGATTTTGTCATCATCTCTCTCTCTCTCTTTCTCTCTCTTTTGTCTCCTATCCTCAATCTCCAAAGTGTAGCTGAGGTCTATAAATTCAACCTCTGAGATGCCTTTTGAAATAAGTCTTCATCTCTGTGATGTCAGAAAGGGCTCTAACAATTCTCTCCCCGTGAGAATACCTTCCAATCCTCACCCACTTTGCAATGTAATCTTCGTGATCACAATTCCGATTATACCAGTTACTTGCTCAGAAACCTTCA
>NW_022910539.1:0-284 GCF_012274545.1 Fukomys damarensis | reverse complement strand
TTCCCAAAGCTTGTATACTTTCTTTGTCCTTCAACCCAGTTTTTAATCTCTTTCTCTTCTTCTGTTTCTCTTTTTCTCTTATCCCTTTTAAATCTTCTTGGCTTAGAGTAAAATCACTCTACTGAGTGGCTGTTTACTGTATATATTTATCTGATTTGTCTTAGAATTTTTGTTACATAACTATAAATCTTGTACCTGTGGTTAAAGGTGACAAATTAATCGTTATCCCAGCTTGTCATTTTCTAGTCTGTGCTTGATGCTATTGTTATTGCTAATTGTACTTG
>NW_022910538.1:0-275 GCF_012274545.1 Fukomys damarensis | reverse complement strand
AGATTCAGACAGAAATATCAGCTGCCCTAGTCTGTAAGCCACACAACCTAGCAGATCTGACAATACTAGTGGTGTCCACTGTGCATAAAGATATTTTGTGGATTCCCTGGCAAGTCTTAATAAGAGCATTGAAGCTCAGGCTCTTCAGGTTTTGGAGCAAGTCTCTACCTACTGAAGAACAGATATACTCTTGGAAAATATATCCTGGCATACTACTTAGTCCTAATAGAGACCGAGTCCTCTTTGTGGGACACCAAGTAACTCTAAGCCTGTGT
>NW_022910537.1:0-244 GCF_012274545.1 Fukomys damarensis | reverse complement strand
AAAGTGCAGTTTTCCACAGGAAACAGCTTCTCTCGGGGCTTAGCCTTTTAAAGCGAAAGCGGTGAGTTTCACGAATGTAAAGTACTCCACAGCGAAAGGTGCTGCAACTCTGTGAGTTTACCAGTGAAGTCCACCTCTTATGTGGAGTGCAACTGTATTCCTTTTTTTTTTGTAGGTCTCTGCCTGGGAGAGATTGAAACACTGCTGTGAGACACTTTTAGCAGAGAAGCCCTTCAGGCCTAAG
>NW_022910536.1:0-469 GCF_012274545.1 Fukomys damarensis | reverse complement strand
CTTCAAGTCACTGGGAAAACAGTTTCAAACAGTGGCAAACATTGAAGACCTACGATTGCAGATCAATGTGAAAAGCATAGTTTGTATTTTCTTCCACACAAATTTCAACAAAGAATCTTTGTAAAGGAATTTCAGTTTCTTTCTCCGTAACATATGTAATAAACTCAGATTCACTTAGTCTACCAAGTCTACCAATCACATAGTCTACCAAGAAGCAGCACTGTGACTCTCCTTCCCTATTGTGAGAATGAATAAATGAATATACACACATACATACATACACTTATCAAGACCTTGTTTCAAAAGATAAAAAGGGCTGGGGATGTAGAAAAAGTGCAGTCAAGCAGGCATGGTGGCGCACACCAGTAAGCCCAGCACATGGGGAAACTGAGTCAGTACACTATAAGCTTGAGCTCAGCCTGGGTAACTTGGTGACTTAGCATGAGCCACTCATGAAATAAAAAATTTA
>NW_022910535.1:0-316 GCF_012274545.1 Fukomys damarensis | reverse complement strand
ACCTCAATTGAATATTAAAGTAATGATGTTTGTGGGAAAACAACAGAGAGCAATTTCATGGAAATGAAATGATAATTGGAAAGTACACAGAATGTAATTTCAGGTAGAGAGTTTATATTTTCAGGCCTTTTAGAATGTATGAGCAGGATAAAAGGTATAGTATGAATGTTAAGTTTTTTGTCAGTGGATGGAAGTGGTCAGATATTAGGATCACTGACAAAGGTAAAGGTAGAAGACAACTGCATGAAAATTACGAAAATTTTTATGATTACATGATGAAATGAGTTATATGCTCTTGCTTATACTTGCTCACATG
>NW_022910534.1:0-576 GCF_012274545.1 Fukomys damarensis | reverse complement strand
AGAGAGAGAGAGAGAGAAAGAGAGAAGAGAAAAGACAAGATCCCTTTAGACCTTCCACTCAGGATTGGACAAGGTGTCTATCCTCTTAATAGACATTGCTGAGATCTTAATAGATATTGCTACTTTTCAGGGGTCTGACAGCATTAATCAGCCCCAAATTTCCCGAGTTCAGGCAACAGGCTCATTCTGCTTTTCTGTTGTGAATAGAATCCAGGCAACCCTGCCAATCACTCCGAAATTTGTTTCTAGGCATTGCTCAGGGCTTCTGAAAGTATGAAAACTTGTTTGCATCTTTCACAGTAAACGAAGAAGTTAGAAAAAAGTTGTACATAGAACTGGCTTTTGCTAAAAAAGTCATCCCCACAGCCTTTATATCTAGGGACCCCAACCTATATAAAGATCTCAAGCAGGACTTAGTAACTACAGAGCACATGCTGGGTTAGATATGGAGATATTCATGAGACTGAGATTGTCACAAGAAATAAATGAGCAAATTGACTTAAAACAGACAACAAACAAAACCCAAAACACGGTCCAGCAAGACTCAGAGGAGTGCTGTGGGTACCTACAGTGACA
>NW_022910533.1:0-331 GCF_012274545.1 Fukomys damarensis | reverse complement strand
ATCTTATACGAAGTGCAAATGTATTCCTTTATGTTTGTAGGTCTCTGCCTGGCAGAGATTGAAGCACTGTTGTGAGGCGCTTCCACCAGAAATGAGCTTAAGTCATAAGAGGGTGCCTAGCAGCTCTGAGTGAACACAAGCGTGCAGAACTCTGAATATTGGTGACAGGTTCAGTGTGAGGTTAGAGCAGAAATGCACTCTGTAGAGAGTTTCTGCAGTTTAAACTGCAGTTTACCCCGGGAAACTGCTTCTTTCACCACTTAGCCCTTGAAAAACGAAAACCGGTAGTTTTCTGAATGTGAAGTACTCCACAGATTAATGTGCTGCAACT
>NW_022910532.1:0-1347 GCF_012274545.1 Fukomys damarensis | reverse complement strand
GTCAGGGAAGCCTTTCTTTAGGAAAGGAAGAAATGAAATTGTTATTAAATGCTGATGATATGATACTCTACATAGAAGACCCAAAAAACTCCACCAAAAGACTTCTAGGCTTAATTGACAGAGTCAGTAATGTAGCTAGATACAAGATAAATACTAAAAAATCAATAGCCTTCTTGTACACAGTCAACATACTCACTGAGACTCAAATTAGGAAAACAATTCTTTTCACAATAGCATCCCCCCAAAAATGAAATATCTAGGAAGCAGTCTAACAAGGGAAACAAAAGACCTCTACATTGAGAAGTACAACATTCTAAAAAGAGAGAGAGACTGAAGAGGATATAAGAAAATGAAAAGACATCCCTTGTTCCTGGGTAGGAAGAATCAATATAGTGAAAATGGCCATACTTGCAAAACTGCTATACAGATTCAACACAATCCCTATTGAAATCCCAACAGTATATTTAACAGAACTAAAGAAAACAATCCAAAAATTCATTTGGGATCAGAAGAGACCTAGAATAACAAAAGCAATTCTAGGCAATAGAGACATGGCAGATGTATCACAATCCCCAACTTGAAACTTTACTACAAAGCCACTGTGATAAAAACAGCATGGTACTGGCAAAGAAACAGACTCAAGGGGCAGCAGAACAGATTAGAAGATGCAGAAACAACTCCTGATATACTCAGCTGCATCTTTGACAAAGGAGGAGCCAAACACCTTCACTGGAGGAAAGATAGCCTCTTTAATAAATGGTGTTGGAAAAACTGGATCTCAACCTGCCAAAGATTAAAACTAGACCCTTATCTTTCACCATGCACTAAACTAAAATCCAAGTTCATTAAAGATACGAATACTAAAACAGAAACACTAAACTTGCTGGAAGATAAGTTAGGTAGAACTCTTGGAAGACATTGGCATAGTAAAAAACTTTATGAACAAATCTTCAGTAGCATGGAGACTAACAGAAAGAATCAACAACTGGGATCTCATCTTTTTAAAAAGTTTCTGCACTGCCAGAGAAATCACAAGCAAAGCTAAAAGACAACCCACAATGTGGGAAAAAATTTTATGAGCTGTTCCTCAGATAAATGTCTACTATCTAGAATATATAAAGCACTCAAAAAAAAAATCAGACCCCCAAGTATAAAGACCCAATGCAAAAATGGGCATCTGAAATGAACAGACATTTCTCAGACAAAGAAGTAAAAGTAAATAAACAAATGACAAAAATGTTCAACATTACTGGTCATTCAAGAGATACAAATGAAAACAACACTGAGATTCCATAGCTGCTAACAAGAAATCAAGCAATAACAAATGCTGGTGGGGTTGTGGGGAGA